>NC_062518.1:31513639-31633639 GCF_022655615.1 Tachysurus fulvidraco | reverse complement strand
GTTTTAGTGGTTTACATGCTCTAACAGATGTGTTTTAGTGGTTTACATGCTCTAACAGGTGTGTTTTAGTGGTTTACATGCTCTAACAGGTGTGTTTTAGTGGTTTACATGCTCTAACAGGTGTGTTTTAGTGGTTTACATGCTCTAACAGGTGTGTTTTAGTGGTTTACATGCTCTAACAGGTGTGTTTTAGTGGTTTACATGCTCTAACAGGTGTGTTTTAGTGGTTTACATGCTCTAACAGGTGTGTTTTAGTGGTTTACATGCTCTAACAGGTTTTTTTTGGAGCAGGTAAAACACTAAAAATGTATGGGATGGGGTATTCCAGAGGTATTCTAGGAACTTGTGTTTTAGATGTCTATAATATGCTTCTGTTTGTAGGTGACCTGTCCTGGAGTGCACCTACCATGGAAGGATGACATTTACCTCAGTGTGTGCCTGATGAACCAGTACAGAATGACACAATGTCTACCAGCTGTGTTCCCATTACAGTTTAAGATGAAAATGATGTTTGACAAGGTTTTATAATTAAAGTTGATATTATTATTATTATTATTATTATTATTATTATTATTATTATTATTATTATTATTATTATTATTATTAAGATCTGCCTTCACTATTCTTGGCAGATATTCAAGTACACCAGTGATCCTGCAGATATTGCTGAAATGTTACAGTGTATGTAATAAGGGTGATAATTTTCCATATTTTTTACTGCTGTAGATTCACAATGAGCAGTTTTCTATCTACTGTTAATTTCCATTGCCAGAACACATACAAAAAGGCTTTGTAAGAATGTGCATGTGTAGTCCTAGTGCATCACGTGATTTTTTTTTTCTCCTGCAGGTGAAACTGTAAAAGTTGAGCTCATACAGTTGATTCCTCCAGGTAAATTCTGGCACTTCTTCGCACTAATTGAGAATACTGAAAGTATAGCCAATTATAGTGTGTTACATTTCTTCTTGCTTGCAGTTGGGGAAGTGTTGGCCATATATGAGCTCGATGCTAGAAGTTTTCTTTTCCCTGAGCCTAAGCTGGTGCCTTCTTTTTCTGGAGAAGACCGTGAAGTGCTTATGACAAGAGACCCCACTTTCCCTGTAAGTGACATACTAACTGGAATTACATTCTCATAAGCTTCACAGTAGGAATGAGATTTCTGATGTTACAAATGTTAAAATGATACTACAGAGGACAAGTTTTCCTTTTCTAGATAGGAACGTGAAGGACTAACGTCTGCATTCATTCATTCATTCATTCATTCATTCATTCATTCATTCATTCATTCATTCATCCATCTATCCACCAATCCATCTTCTTTATACACTTTATCCTGGTCACCCAGATAGGAAATAATTACTGTGTGATCAGTAAAAATCTCCTTTGTGGGTGATCAGGAAGAAGTGTATGCATAAGAAGAATGAAAGAATAATTAATGTTATCATTAATTAATTAATTCATTCATTCTTTCATTCATTTATTCATCTTCTTTATACACTGTATTCATCTTCATATCTGTATTCATCCTGTTCACCCAGAAAGGAAATTATTACAGTGTAATCATAAGGTAGAACTGTTTGTGTTTTATTAGTTGAATTTTTTTTTACGTTTTACATGTAATATACTGTATATAATATGTAATATACAGTATATTACATATTATATACAGTATATTACATACTGTATATAATATGTAATATACTGTAATGGCTTTGTTGGCTCTTCCTTTATAGGGTATTTCTCCAAGATTAGAGTTCTCCACCAGGACAAAAATCATCGAATATTCTGAGAGAGATCTTTCCCAGAGCCTCCCTGTGGTATAGTTCTGCCTTTGTGCAATTTGCATGAGCTCTACTACCATCACCAGTGTTTGTGTAAAACAGCACATATTAAAGAAATGTCTAATGCCACTCTTTCTTTACCAGAGAATATTAACAAGGAAAAGAGCAAAGTCTTCCAAGCATCAGGGCTGCTTATCTGCACCACAAGGCCTCAGGAGCATAAGGATGCCAAGGTCTCGTTCCCTCTCCCCGTTAAGGAGCTCCGGTTCAATCTGGAACAACACTAAACCTGTAAATCGATATGTAAGTCATACATGCTCAAATGTTACCAAGTTTTTTCTTTATTATAATCAAATCAACTATATTGTTGCAACTTGTATTGTTTCACCTCTGTGGTGGTAATAATATTGTCCAGCAGGGGGCACAAAGTTCATTACATCGGATAGATTAGAGAACTAATATACATACGGAGAATAAACAACAAAAACAAAAACCTTACTAATCAATCATCTGATATTTTTTTTTACTTATTTCTACCACAGAAAAGGTCAGGCATAAAAACTCATCACTCATTTTAACCTGTCTCTAATATAAACAGCCTTGTCTCTCAAAAACTCCAGAAGAATCGGGTATTTAAAAAAATCATTTCAGATTAAGCTTGTAACTCTTGGTCATGGTCATATCTAAACTGTTTGTATATTTTTGCACAGGAAAGTTTAGATGAACCTACATTTGTTACATTGAGTCATTTGGTAGCTTGGTAGTGTTATATTCAATTATAGAGAGCTTTATTGTCATTTGAGCCATTTACAAATATACAGTAGAACAAAACAGCACTGGCCTTGGTGCAATATCTTACACAACGGTGACAGTGTGATACAAAATATTTCCTGGATAACACGTTGTGCAAATCAGTAAACGTTACAGTACAAATCAATGACAAGATATAAGACAAGAAATACATGATGTACAAGCGGTACCACAATTAGCACAATACAGTAACAGGAAAAATATAATAACTACAGGTTAGAGTTACTGGATGTTGTAGCTAAATTTCTGTTCAGGGTTCATTTCAGTCACATTATCCTGAATCCGCTTCAAAAATCCAACATTTTCCCCCGTCAGATTTGGACAACCATCCATTGGAAACCTGCACTACAGTAGACAAATGCTTAAGAGTCCACAACTTGTTACGTGAGCTGACACTTTTGAGGGCTAACAGCTAGCCCAGTATCCTCAGCACAAACCTAAATTCATAAAAATAGCAGTCGCCATTCAAAATAAAAGCAATGCAGTTGTATTTTGTGCATGATGTTCATTTATTTAAATAAAAAATTGATTTCTAATTTGGCCAGACAGAAACAGCCACAGGGCGGATGTGCTGTAAAATGCCCAGGTCTGTTGTAGAGTCACACAGCCTGTCAGTGACAGCTGTGTGGTGAAACTTAGCTCATTTATTTAAATCTGCATCTCTGGCAGATCCATAATGTGACATGTGATTGAGAAGGTGCATGTGAAATACAGTGCTAGGTGTAGTAGTGCTAGGTGTAGTCTTTGGTGAAAATAAACAGAGTACAAATTGCACAAAGAGACTAATCAAGTCAGTTCAGTAAACTTTTATTATCAGTTTAACTATATATAGCTGGTACCATACAGAGTCAAATGAAACAACTGGTGTCACTACAGTCTCTGGGTGTTAGAGTCTGATGGCTTTGGGGACAAATGACAGAACACTATGTTTCGTGTGGTCTGAAATGAAATAGCTAATTAGTTATTAATGTCTAGCACAGATTTCCTGCTTACCCCAATTGACCTTGGTTGCATCAAATTGATCACTTATTATGTTTCTTGTTTAGCTTTCATTTGATTTTCCTATCATTTTATTTTAGTATATTATATTATTATAATATTATATTAGTAATATAAACGACACTAGATTTATGGACACCAGTTTCCTTAACAGGTATACATTTTATTTTATTAAAAATGTTTTTTTTTTCAGGCAAATCCAGACATGTTGATGAACCTTCTGTCTGTTTATTATTTCAGCTCACTGATGATAACTCCTCAGACACAGATGAGCTCCTTGACAACACAGGGAAACCGTCCCAGTGCAATCGTGCATCGAGATATGAGGGATCTCCCAGCTCAGCTGCCCTGATTCGCTTCAAAACAGCCTACCCGAAGATGAACAGGTTTGAGTGCGTTTTATTTGCTTTTACATTCTTGAATGTCACCATCTCTTCCTTTTTATTTATGGCTATATGGCTTATGGCTTTGTTTAGCAATATTACATATTTAGTTTAGTTTAGTTTATTAATTTGTAAAGCACATTTAAAAACAACAGCCGTTGCATCCAAAGTGCTGTACATCAAGTAAAAACAAAGAAGAACAGTGCAAAAGTAAAAACACAATCCAGAACAAACAAAAAGAAAACACATACAGTAAAATTCTACACCTTCAAAATGAGTTAAAACATACAGAGGTTTTTAAAGCAGATTTAAACAATGAGACAGTGGTAGCAGATCTTAAATGAAGAGGGAGAATGTTCCACAACTTTGGAGCTGCCGTAGCAAATGCCCGATTGCCCTTAGTTTTAAAATGTGCACGAGGTACAGAGAGAAGGAATTGATTAGAAGACCGAAGAGATCTAGGGGTAGGGTACAGAATGAGGAGGTCACAAATGTACTGGGGAGCGCAACCATGTAAAGCTTTAAAAACAAAGTAAAATTTTAAAATCATTACGGTACTTAACCGGGAGCCAGTGTAATAAGGAAAGTACTGGAGTAATGTGCTCACGTTTTCTGGTGCCAGTCAGTAATCTCGCTGCTGCATTTTGTACCATTTGTAAACGGTCGAGAGATGATTTAGGCAAGCCAAAATAAAGAGAGTCCAATCTCGAAGTTATTAAATCATGATTATAGTTTGAAGGTCCTTCATAGAAAGCGTCTTCTTGATTTTAGCAATTGATCTTAACTGAAATAACAGTACTAATCTGTTTATCAAAGGACAACATAGGATCAAAAACAACACCAAGGTTTCTAATATGATCATGTACATTTGCAGACAAAGGGCCAAGCTGCTTTATAAGACCATAAGACATAGTTGTTGGACCAAAAACTATTATTTCGGTTTTGTCATTATTTAACTGTAAAAATTCAGATCCAGCCAGCACTTAATGTCCTGAAGATAAGGACATAGAACAGTTGTGGACATTTTTTATTTCTGTTATTTTTAAAAACAGTTATTGTAGAGATGATATGATAAATTATGCTTCTGAAAGATATAACCCAGTGGAAGCATATACAATGAGAAAAGCAAAGGACCCAAGATAGAGCCCTGAGGAACACCATAGGAGATTTGAGCCCTAGATGAAAAACAATTTACCAAATTCACAGAAAAAGATCTGTCCTTAAGATAGGAACAGATCAGTTCAGCACAGATCCCTGAAAACCAGCTGAAAACCCTGAAAGCGCAGCATTCGACACAATAGATCTTCTACAAAGGATATCATGATCTATTGTGTCGAATGCTGCACTTAGATCAAGCATGATTAGAATACAGCAAGAACCAAGAGTCAAGTGACAATAAAATATCATTGGTAACCTTCAATAGGGCAGTTTCAGTACTGTGAAATTCTCTAACCAGAGACTGAAATGTGTCAAAGATGCTAAAAGTATTTAGGTAAGAGGAGACCTGGGAATACACAACTTTTTAAAAGACCTTTGAGATGAAGGATAATTTTGATATAGGTCTGTAATAATCCAGCACATACTGAGCGAGATGATGCTTTTTTAACAATGGTTGGACTATAGCATGCTTAAAAGAAGATGGTACAATTCCATTTGTTCCATTTGTTAAGCTTTGTTCTGAACTCAAAGCTGGAAAAACCTCTTTAAAAATGTGAGAAGGCAGGAGGTCTTCATACTAAGAAGTATTTCATGAAGCTGTGAAGGAGACGAGTTGAAAACTAGATATGAACTCTGTTGCGAAATCATTTCTAGAGGAAGATAATTTTGATATGGAATATTAGACCTGATGCACTCGACTTTTTGTGTAAAATGATTTAAAAACTGTTCACACAAGTCAGTGGAAATTTCTAGTGATGCACTAGGAGCAGGATTTAAAAGGACATTGATTGTATCACAAAGTATCTTTGGCTTGTTTGCATTTTGAGCAATTAAATCTGACACGTATTTCCTCTGTGCCTCCTTAACAGCACTCTGGTATTGTTTAAGAAATTCTCTGAAGATTTTGTATGAAACCTGAAGTTTTTCTTTCTTCCAACTACGCTCAGCAGGCCTACACTCTTGTCTAATAGCACAAATAGGTCCCTGAAGCCATGGCTGTACCTTTCTTTTCACATTGAATCTCTGAAACCTTAGGGGAGCAACTGAGTCCAGGGTGGAGTTGCCGGTAGTATTAAAAATTTCAACTAATTCATCAGGATGGACACCAGTAGATAGATCATCCACAATAGTTGGAATCTGGATAGATAGGTATACATCATTGAAAGACTTAGCAGTAGAAGAATTAAAACATCTAGAGTACCGAGGAGAGTGATAGGTTTTAGGCAGAGAGCATTGCAATACAGGAAATATACAGTCAAAAATAATTGGACAGTGATCTGAAATAACAGCAGCACATAGTTCAACATGATTCACAGGAAAACCACGTGAAAACACATGATGTAGGTTGCACTCATGTCACTCTGGTCAATAAGTGGGTGCAGGTACATCAATACTGGACAGTTGTAGACTGGAAAAATGGCATTTGTCCTGTGCACACATTCGCTCCTGATCCATTCCTGGACGAAACATTTTGGAATTGATACCAAAAGATGAACATAAGATGATGGATCAGAATTTCAGCTTTCATTTCCTGACATTTACATCTAGATGTGTTAAGCACTTTACAATATGGCACCTTTTGTTTGAACGCACTTATTCTCAAATAGTCCTTATTGATAATTGAACTGATTGATGATGGTAGCAGAAGAACAGATACAGAAGTCTACAACAACATTATGTCTGCAAATTTAGAGAAATTTATCCCATCTATAATTATTTGTCCCCTCATTTTCTCTTGAACTTAATAAGGAGAATGCAGTTTAAATTATATGGAGCTTCCACCATAAATTTCCTGTGAATTAGCGGTCATTTTAAATAAAATAATGTATTAGAATGAGTTCAATGATTCAAAGGTTTGCCTTGCAGCCTTAAATATGCTCAAATTGCACATTTTATTTCAACAGTTATTTGTGTTCACCAAATTCATTGGAGGCGGTTCAGGAGCGAGTATGCAGTCTCCTCACCTCTCCCAAAGCTGTGCACAGACTGGCCTATGTGAGTAATACACTCTTATACACACTGATGTCATATATGTGCCTTGTTACATGTTCTTTCCTTTCTTCAGGGTGCAACGAAGTCTGAAAGAGATGAGGTGCTGGAACGCAGGTTTATATCGCAACCCTCGACTTTCTGAGAGCCAGAGTAAAATACTAAAATATGAATATTTATGAACATCTTCACAAGAATGCCTCAATATTAAAAATATTTTTCCATTATATAACATTTATATAATTAATAGAATTATATTATACACTCACCGAACCCTTTATTAGCAACACAATACTAATACTGGTTAGAGCTCTCAGAACAGCATAATTTCTTCATGACATGAATTCCACGAGATGTTGGAAATATTCCTTTGAGATTGTGTTTCATGTTGACATGATTACATGAAACCAGGTTGTAATGACTTTTTCATTGCAGTGATGATTGATTGGTATTAATCGGACCAGTGTGTAACAAGAAAATTACTCCACCAGCCTGAACTCGCCATTGGTGCCAAATTTTGGCTCTACCATCTGTGTGTCTCAGTAGAAAGATAAATCATACCAGCCTGTGTTTTTTCAGTATTTAAATGCCATTTTGCTGAGTCTGTGCCCACTGCAGCCTCACCTTTGTGTTCTTGGTTGACAGAAGTGGAACCTGACTTGGTCTTCTGTTGGCTGTATCTGCATTATGTTATGAATTGCAGTGCTGCCACATGATTGACTAATAAGATAATTGCATAGATAAATCTGTTGAGATGTTCCTAATCAAGTGCTCAGTGAGTGTATATAATGTCAAGATATAATATCATTTACTCATAACAGTACAGGAAGCACTGGGTGAAATGTTCTGCTGTTTTTTTAAGGTGGACACTTGAATCCTGTTTTTTTCAAATATAATAATAAAGCAAATATACCGAACACATTTCAGCACTAATGAACTGCATCACATTTCATTCAGGTGTCTGCACTTGTATGTATATACGTGTGTACATTCTGTTATTCTTAATAATATGTAAGAATAAATCATTTAACACATGGTGTTCTACTCATTGTCTGTGACTCTTGATTAATTTCCCAGACAATTATAAACGTACAGGAACAAAATGAGGTCAATGAGTTTGAGCTGATTTCCTAGAGTTACAGAACATGCTTAAAGTAATAAGATTTATCCATTTATTAAGCAACTTCACACTGTTTAATAATTTAATTCACTATACAATTGTTCACTGTTTAGTTATTTGATTATAGTGACTAACACTAGCTTTAAAACTGTATTCGGTAGAATAAGCCAGTGTGTATGGCGGAGAGAGAGAGAGAGAGAGAGAGAGAGAGAGAGAGAGAGAGAGAGAGAGACCTGATTCAGAGGAAAACACTATTGTGTTGCCTACAAGGTAATTAATAAGCGCTGCTCGGGGCTGTGGTAGTTTAATTGCAAGGTTCTCAGAAGGTTATGAGTTCAAATCACAGGTCCAACAAGCTGCCACCCTAGGGAGCTCCCTTAACCCTTAAGTGCTCATCTGTATAAGAATGAGATCAAATGTAAGGTGCTCTGGATTAAGGTGTCTGCCAAATACTGTAAATATAATGTAAGCTGCAGCTGTCCATCACTATCAAATGTTGCTTCCTCTGATATCATTATAATGATACACAAATGTTATTATATGAAGTCAAATAACATCTGACTTTTCCCCCAGTTCATGATTTTTTTTATAAAGAATCTATACATTTTATAAAAGATTTTCATTCAGTCAATAAATACGCCAATGTAGCAACCAATAAAAACAAAAAACGGAGTTTGCACACAGATTTTCTATTTTATTCATCTGTAGTTACATAACATGTGGAATTATACTGTAAGCTAACTGTAATTGACTGAGACTCTGACAAAAATGTGCTTTGAACAGCCTATACAATGTAAATTCTGGCACCCCGTATTTTATGTCAATCATGTCGTCATAACAATGATCATTTCCTATGCCAGTTCCAGCTTGGCTCACAAATCCAAAGTAGTATGTGTAAATGAATTATTATCAAAATAAAACGATTGGCAATAGTTTGTATAACCACATCAGCTGTAGTCACATTGATGGAAATATTTTAATAACACTTTATATTCTCTCTGTACCTGTGCAAAGTGTCCCAGTAGCTTTTTCATTGTGTTACTAAACACCAGAAAAATGAAAACCTGTTGCTCCTTGCATTGAGATTTTAAGAAAAGTCAGCATTGCTCTGTGATTATAGCATGCTTTGGGATAAGGAGTCCATTTGCCTTCATTCTCCCAGATTGATGGCATTATCCTAATGGCATTATCAAACATAATGATCCAGGATTCATTCATTCTTTGAAGGCCACATCAGAGGTGTTCATCATATTGCTTCATGCAATACTTCATTAAAGATTAAAAGCTTCCTTCATACTAAAACATTCAGTTTGGCACAAGTTAGTGATCTACAAGGCTCATAGCTTATGCCTTAATAGCAAGTGTTTGGAGAGAATGGTAGGATTCATGATTTGAGGGAAAGATGCTTTAAAGTAACCCGCTAAAAGCCAATTACAAGGCTGAGCAGTACCATATTGCTTTTTAACACTACAGGTCATGAATATAATAATTTCGTTAAGGACATGCTCTTCATTGCAATACATACAGTATACACAAATCTGCTTTGTTGGCACAGTAAAAATCACACATATTTAACATACTTCTAAAGCAGAACAGATTGCTGAGCATATACATGAACAATTGTTAGTATTAAACCATTAAAAACCACAGCGCAGGTAAGAAAAATGTTTAAAAAGTACCTTTGCATATCTCTTGGCAACAGGACAACACATTTTGGAAGCACTCACATTTTTTTCCTCAATTCCATGAATGACTTGGCACAAAGTAAGTAGTATGTTCAGCACAGTAATAGGGCAAATGTGGGGAGAGAACAGTAATGACAGCTATTGATAATGTCTGCATTTGAACGTGTCCTCCGGAACGAGCCTCCCCCCTGGTAATGGCACTCATTTCATTTTTTTCTATACCTCTGTATTCTTTTAGAGGTAATTCAATTAAATCAGCCTTAACTGGCTTGGGACTAAAACTGTGAGGTCTCTGTAAAAGAAATGGCATCACTCTTGTCCACAGTGAAGCCACCATTGACGTAGGATTTCTTCTCGCACTCTTCATCATCAAGAGTGGTCTCAAGGGCAAACGGATTGGCCACGTCGACATCAGAAGTAAGGTCCATCCTTTCCAACTCATGCTTTGAGAGCTTCTGGACTATTCCAGCACCGTAGGCATCCCCCAGCACATTGACCATAGTGCGGAAACGATCACTGAATAATAAAAGGATGGAGATAAAAGTTTCACGCTGAGCATTATAGTGTTAACAGTGACAATATTCAAACTGAAAAAGAACAATGCACAGAATCTTTAGCACACATAGATTGGTCTAATATGTGTAACTTTTATCCATGCTTAGTTCTTAATAAGTGTAGCCTTCAGAAGTGTCCTGTTTCCTTGCTATTTCTTAAAAATGCTAACTTTTCAATCCTGGGCACTTGAGTATCCCCTCTGTCTCAGAACGCTGAGTATTAAGCTCTAATTTCCCCCTCAGATGGCAACATCAGCTGAGGATTAGGAAAGGTCGGCATTCATGTGGTCCATTAAACCACCTAATGCCAGCCTCTAAGCCCTAAATTGAATTAACACCCTGCACACACTCCCTCTACACTAAAGGGCACGAGATGTTCAAATTCTATGTGAGACAAGACAGCCAAAAAGCTTCCTGTCATCAAGTCGCCATAACTACAGCTTTGTAGTCATCTGTGTTTGAGTAACATGAAACATTTAAATTCGACAGTATTATTAGCACTGGATTACAAAAAGTGAATAATATGTTAAAAGCTGCATAATTGTCTAGAGAATATCTCAGACACTGTTTCTACAAGTATTAATCCCATTATATATAAAGCAAATTGTGCAAAATCCACCACTTATTTATATATACTTACCCTCTACTTTATTACGAACACATGTACATACTTGCAGTTATTTAATCAGCCAATCAAGCGACAGCAGTTCAAAGCCAAATCACAGAGATTACTTTTTTGATCGAATTCTGATGTTTGATGTGAATATTAACTGAAGCTCTTGACTTGATTCTGCATGAATGTATACACTGTGATGCTGCAACATGATTGGCTGTTTGGATATTTGAAAAAAAAAAAGTGCAGGTAACGGGTGTTTGTAATAAAAAATTCTACCACTCCTTAAACATTGTGTTTATTCTACTGATCTGAATCATACATTTCTGCTCAGCTGTTCAAATGCATATAAATGGGATTCTGATTAGTAATTCAGATACGCACATCAGCCAATCAACAGCCACAATTATGGTGACATCACTGGCAGGTAGGCCCACTGCTGTCAGCACGATCACCATGGTTACCATTCCAGCATTAGGGACTCCAGCTGCACCAATGCTGGCTACAGTTGCTGTAATACTGTGGAGGTAGCATTAATTACATTACTGCTGAGTCTTCGGGTTTTCAGAAGACATAACAAGACATAAATGATGAATGAAAATCACCGCACAACAATCAATGCACAACAATTCCCATAAAAAAGTAACTGCATTTTAGCTCGAATTCATTCTTCAATTTCAGAAAATACTCCCCAGATGTGAATGGATTTTAATCGATACTTACCTAATTGTCACTATTTGTCCCACATCAAGGTCAAGACCATTTAGCTGGGCAATAAATATGGCTGCCACTGCCTCATAAAGTGCAGTACCGTCCATGTTAATGGTGGCACCCACTGGAAGGACGAACCGGGTGATCCGCTTGTCAATCCTATTATTTTCCTCTGCACATCGGAAGGTGACTGGTAAGGTTGCAGAGCTAAAGGAAAGCAAGTTAAAATATGTAACGCAATAATTCTAGTTGTCACGTCACCATTTATAATATTCCAACATATATATATATATATATATATATATATATATATATATATATATATATATATATATATATATATATATATAACATAATATATAACTTTTATATTTCACAAACACACATATTGATTAAAATAAACAAAACTAGAGATTATACTCTAATCCAGTAATCTTTTTGTCTCCACAAAAATTTTTTTTAAAAACTGAGCAGATAGATTAAAGATAGAAAACAGATAGATTTCACCCTTCTATATAGGTTGATCTACTGTATTATGATGACACTACACTACACACTATACAACTACCCCTTTTCCTTTGTCACTCATACAACTCATATAACCACAGCTTAACTGACTTAACTTTTAACCCCTGGTTATCAATTTTCACTCGGTTCAGACATTGTAGAGCACATTAGAAGCTGAGGTTCACCTTGAGGAGATCATTAGAGCTGTTACCAATGCCTGTGCCATCCCCAGAGCAAATGTGAATGGATTCTTTCTTACAATGGCGAAGTAGATCAGGGGTAAGAAAAGAATGGCATGGATAGCAAGTCTGTGAAGTAAGAAATGGTATATGTTATTATTGCGCATATCTGAGTCAGTGTAAGATAAAACAATATGCTTTTCTGCAGATTTAAAAAGTGCATATTGGTGAGCAGTACATCTAGAATTATATAAAAAGTTCACCTGGTTGCCACCAATTAATATCATACATAATATCTGAGTCATTGTTAAGTGGTTAAGGTGTTGGGCTACCAATCGGAAGGTTGTGAGCTTGATCCCAGGTTCACCAAGCTGCCACTGTTGGGCCCCTGCGCAAGGCCCTTAACCATCAATTGCTCAGTTGTACAAAAATGAAATAATGTAAGTCGCTCTGGATAAGGGCGTCTGACAAATGCTGTAAATGTAAATGAAATAAACAATCTGCTTTCCTGCAGAAAAAAAATTATTATTTAATTATTACTGCAGAATGTATTTAATTATTTTGGATTTGTGCTCGATCAGCTACAAGAGTAATTTACATTAGTAAAGTCAGGCACTGGTGTTAGGTGAGGAGGCTTGGATCACAGAAATCACTCAAGTTCTTCACACCAAACTTGGCCAATCATATCTTAATTGTCATGCTGGAACAGGTTTGGGCCTATTTATTTCTAATAAAGAGAAACTGTAATGCTTATACTTAATGCTTGTAATACGTTTTGATAAGAGTTTGGGGAAGAAACAAACTGGTGTGATGGTCAAGTGTGCAAACTATAAAAAAGTGAAAATTGAAAGCTAGTGGACTTGACATCAATTCTGTTCGGGTTTTATTTTGATGTAGTTTTATATAATTTTACCTCTTAGTAAATATAAAATAAAGAGCTTGTGTGGTGGCAAGAAAATTAGAGCACTGATTATACTGATTTACACCTTCCCAAACACAAATAGTAGCACATCGCACTTCACCACCACTACTGTACATTGCCAGCACTCTGTTATCTTTTGCATACTGAAGCTCAGCTATTTCATAACCAGTTCTTAACTCCAGCAAGATAATAGATATATAACACATTCATATGAATTACGGATCGGAAGGCTGTGTTCAAATCCCACAACTGTTAAGCTGCCACCACTGGGTTCTTGAGAAAGTCCCTTAACCCTCAACTACTCTGTTGTATAAAATAAGACGTATGTAAGTCGCTCTGAATAAGAGAATCTGTCAGTTGCTGTTAATGTAAATGTAACGGCAGTGTACTTAATTAATGATATAAATATAGTAAAGAAAAAAATAGGATGTTTTGGAGAAAATCCTTGGTGCCAAGCTATAATACACCGTATCGGGAGGAATGTTCACTTTTACGCACACCCTGCAATTTTATCAAGGTCATGATAGCACTTTATTTATCTTTTATCCAGCCATGTGAGAATCGAAATGTTCTTGGTATGACTCAGCGGCAGCAGTTCTCTAGCCTCATTCCTTTCCACTTCATTTAGCCACAGAATCTCTTCGTGGCTGTTGGGTCAGCAGCATTATTCATGTCACAGAAAATTTAGAGGTGCGTACATTCATCGAAAGGTCTTATTACTGTCTCCGCAGGTTGTGCAATTTTAGAAGTCCTTGGTTCCAATCTGGTCACGGACAGGGCCAGACAATATAACACTGTATTGTGGACGTAAAGGCAACCTTGACTGCAGTAGTAAATCCACTTCACTGACAATCAATAAGGGAACGTTAGCATTTCAGCAGATACTCACCCACTAAGCACAGTCATCATGTATAGACCCATTTTCCTAAAGATTTCCCAGTCATCTACTTCAATGATCTTAGCAGCAATCAGGAATAAGATACCCACAGGCATGTAACTACAAAGTCAAAAACAAGAACAATGCGACCAGGACTCCAAATTGAAACACATTTATTAAATATTATTATATTACACGTTATATAAGGAATGATTCAAGAAATAATACTGACCACATAATGATTTGGACCAGTCTCATTGTGGCCTCATTCAGGGCATCAAAGAACTCCAGCAGGATACGTCCCCGTTCTCCCATTTTGCCAATGACCAGTCCAAACGCAACACAAAACACAATGAGACCGAGAACATTGATGCCGTCAGAGTATGTGCCCACTATAGTGTAGTCTTTGGTCAGGTTCTGAAAGTAGGCGGACAGACAGGTATATTATGTCCAAAAAATATTCACTTGTACCTAAAGTCTTCCACCTTTGCTACTTTACTAGAGAGGTTTGTTAGTAGAACTGTGTTTGGGGAAAAGCCTGTTTTCTCCTTTACCTGTGCAACAGCTGTAATTATGGTGGTTAAAGGTGGGAATGTTGTTGTAACCATATTGCTGGTGTTTGACACAGGCGGTTGTATCTCCTTGCGCTGAGTCTTGTACTGAAGGAGAGATATACATGGTTACATAGTTCATTCATTCATTTATTCATTCATTTATTCATTCATGAGATCTATCATTTACCTGCTGAAAGCATGCCTGCACCAGATTCTCTGGAAACATATTTCTAATAAAATAAAAAGGACCATAGTTGGGTTCATATAACATTTTATTTAAGATGCATTTAATATAAATGGAATTAAACCTGAACAAAAAACATAGAAGAAAAAATGTGTTCCAGTCTTGTATATAGCCTGAACTGTAAGATGATAACAATAAAAAGCTGGTGAAAGTATAATGTCATATTGTAACAACAGAAGCCACATGGCCTAGTGCTAAGTACAGCAACAAACAGTGATTAAAAATAATAATTTGAAAACTATTTTTAAATAAAATCTATTGGTTTCAGGTTTCAGTATTAAAAGAGATCATGGCTGCATGTCATATATTTTCTAATATCAGACGTGTAATGAGGTATTTAATTTGTCAATAAACATATTATAAAATATTGTTATTGTAAATCTCAAAAACAAGGTATGTAATGACAATTAGTACAATAAATGTTGTCATTTTATCGGCTTATTACTAACAAGCAGGACAACGTGGTATCTTCAGTCGCTTTGAACCAGCACATAAAAATCTTCCGGACGATGCCATATTTAGACAATTTTGGGGAGAGCAAAAATATGGCTGCCATGAATACGTATGTGTTTAAAAAGGGTAAAAAAGGAAAAGTCATGTGATCAAATATAAACATACTATTGCCATTTTTGATTGGTGTCTGTTTTTTTGAGTTTGTGATACTAAATGAAAAAGATTGTTAGATGTAACAAATGCTCAAATTATAAGGTAGTTACCTGAGAAGATCCAACAGTGTGTCAACAGTGGTGACATTTGGAGTGGATCCATCTCGGTCAATATTGTCTGCTGTCTGAGAGACTCCGGGTTTAATAGTTGTTACCAAGATTATACCTGTTGGGCAAGTTAGTTTTTTTGTGTGAAGTGTCTTAATGTAGAACACAAATGTTTTCTACATCATTATCATTAAAAATGTTAATCTTGCTCACCAAGAATAACAGCTATGATTGTGGTGGATAAGTAGTAGATGACTGCACGGAGTCCAATACGGCCTGACACCTCTGAATCCAGAGCTGCTACTCCTGTAGCAGAAAAACACTGTTGTCATTTTTTTCATAATGATATTAGCATGACTTCAACTAATAGCAATCTCTCAATATTAAGATAAAATAACTAGAATGCTGCAAGAATTGTGTAACCATACAGATTTATTTGCACATTAGGAAAAAACTATATAAAGAATTAGTCTGTAATAGAATTCTCTATATTGTGACTATGACATATCTTGCACACTATATTTAAAGAAAGCTCATTGATGAACCTTTTTGCATTTGACCTGCATTACTTTGACCAAACCAATGGTGGGAGACATCAACACCCACAGTTCCACCCATCTAAACACCTCTTAGAAGTAATTAATATGGTTAGGACACCATGGTTTCTGATTTGTTTCAAATAACAGTACATAACGGTCTGGCTAATGTGATACTATGATAATGATTAACAAACACTGCATTACACAATCCAACTTGTTTGGATCAGTAAAGCCTGGTCTAACATGAATGTTTGTTTTCAGTTTAATTGACTACACAGCAAGGTTTATTATTAAATAAGATTTTATCCACACTTTTAAAAAATAACCTAGGTTTTATACGGCTTTTTCTTTTTACAAGATCTAGCCTTTCTGTCAGCTATTTGTCCTGTACACTCTGATAAACCTTGATAATTATCAGAATAATTATCAGAATTGTAAGGCAGAATAAAACACATAGTGTACATATGTTTATATACACATTATGGTGAATAATTAAATGAAAGGGAGCAAGTACCTGTCTTTGATAAGACATAGCTGACTGCATGTAGATGAACTGTATTTTACCTTTACTTACACTCTCTCTGGAAAGCTAATAGTGTAGTAAATATGTCTCATGTACAGAGTGCTATACTACTATATTAAATACTATGTCACTGCACTTAACATGACAGCCACTAAACTTCCACACTCTCAAAAACCAGACTTTTAATCATACTTATCTGTTACATATTATGTTTGTATGTCATTTATCCTATTTAAGCTCTGTGTCTTCTTTTGTAAACTGCAAGGTATATGATTCATGTTCATCTCATATTGCTAAGCTGTTATATTCTCACTGTTTATTCCTGTTTTTTGTATCTCTGTCTGTTTGTTTGATTGCCTCTGTTCAACCCTGGGCTGTTTTTGTCTCACAATCTGTATTACACGATCTGTATTCCTTATTTTGTGACAATTTTTGTCTTTTGCTCTTTTGGTTATTATCATTGGTCACTCTCTGTCACTTGTTTTTGAGTCAGTAAAATTCTCCTGCATTTGCATTCAACACTGAGAGTTCATTTTGTGCCATACTGTACTATACTACACTGTATTATATCACAACCAGTAACCAGTTGTTTTGGACGAGAGTGAAAAGCCTGTCCAATGTTTATTTAACAGCTGCAAATCAGTTTGCAGTAAAAAAAAAAAAAAAACACAACTACATTTTATTATTTGGTAAATGCTTTTTCAGTATTTCCAGAATTCCCAGACCCCCCGCAATATATTGTTACCTGTTATCATGCTGGAGATGACTAAGGGCAATATAACAAGCTTTAGCATTCTCATCAACAGCTCACCAGGAAAACCAAAGTATTGCTTATCAAGGTCGGAGAGTGCAGCATATTCCCTTACTAACACACCTAGTCCAGTTCCTGTTAAAAGAACACACACACACACACACACACACACACACACACACACACACACACACACACACACACACACACACACACACACACACACACAAAAGAACTTCATAATGTATAGTAGTAAAATTCCACACGAGTACCAAAACATTGCGTGACCTTTTCCTGCTTAAATCAAACATTTACTGTATATCCGTATGTTTTCCAGAACGATGCCTAGAGACTGTTGTCCGAAAAGTTAAAAAGTGAAGGTATGTTTAAATCCCAGTCAAGCTATTAACGAGTGGAAACTTTTACAGTGTTTGTAAAACTGACTGAAAGCATCAGATTTGCACACATACAAAATCGCTACTATTTCAAAACACAGAGCATTGCAGTAATGAATAGCTCTGTATAATCACTCAAAAGATAAGCCTGGACTGATAAATGCTCATGTGATCGAGACTCCTACACTGAATTAGAGTAACTCATGGAATATTGTGAAATTCCTCTCTTTGCAGTAAATGGTTTGTTAAATATAACCTAATATTATCTTTGGAATTTTTAATTTCAGTGTAAGTAGTGTTTATATGTTATATGTATCACAGAGGAATAAGTCATAATTTATAATCATATGATAAGTCAAAGTATGACATTTGCTTGGAATGGATTGCTGATTATAGTGGGTGGTGCATTCTTACTGGACATTTTTACATTTTAGTCTCGTACATGATGTTAATACTGCTTGTAAGCAGTACTTCCATGGTTTTGGTTATGATGATCAATTGTAAAGATGTGAATCCCCAGAGAAGCCAGAGGGTCATTATTACTTATGTAGTGCTAGGAATATGGAAATGTCTATAAGTCAAACCTGAAATTTTATTTTTATCACTTTATTTGATGGACCATAAATTTGAAATATTTCTGCAGTTCATAAACAAGGCTGACCTGCTGAATTTACAACCCAAAATCAGCTTACATCTGGATGAAGATTGCTTACTATGTTATGACTAGGTAGCATGGATTCCTCAAAGGGTCTCTAGTTTGATCTCTATCACAGGTGAAGCTTTGCATGTTTATATTTGCAATTTCACATTTCCATTTACTGTACTGTGAATTTACAGCATATAATCCCTTATCCACAGCCCTTATATGGAGTGACTTATATTTATCTCATTTTTTACACAAGTGTGCAGTTGAGGGTTAAGGGCCTTGCTCGAGGGCCCTGCAGTGGCAGTTTGTAGCTCTGCTGTGTCTGTTTGAGATTCCTCTGGCTTCTCTTGTTTCCTCCAACCTCCCAAAGACATACAGTGGACTAAAAACGAATTGCCTATAAGTATACATTTGTGTGTCTAATGAGTTAGATGATGGACTGGCATTCCATCCAGGGTGTATTCCAGTCCCTCAGGTGTTTCTGGGAAAGGGTCCAGATCTAACATTAACCTGATCGGAATAAAGTGGGTACGGTTGCTTAATAAATAAATGTTCTGACAGGTTCCTTTTTTTTAAAACATATTTAGTAAAAGTATTAGATTGAAGAGATGAATTTGAAGAGTTTGGATACCTAAGCTGGATATATTACAAGACAAGGATTATTACACTTTACTGCTCTACATTCCTTATACATTCCCAATGTCGTGTATATGATCATAGTTTCCAAGTCGACTCTTATACTTTATTCTTTTCTTGATTTTGATTTATCTGTAAGGTTTGGGACCCAAACTGGGGATTCCAAATTATGCTTCAAAAAATTCCAAACAATTTTAAAATAATAAAGGCTAATAAGTGAGAGATAGTAGATAGTAAATCATACATTCTTGACTCATACTTCTCAGGCATTATGCAATCCGCAATAGACATGTTTATTTAGTGTCTGAATAGTTGTATAATTGTGTGAGGCACTAACAGGTATAAAAAAGCACAAAGTGCAACAGAGAGCTAAATACAGTTGTTGTAGCCATGTTGAAGCTGGAGCTCACTGTTAGGTTGGATGTGCAGCCCAAAATTTGAAGGAAAAATTGTAGGTTAGAGGTTGTTTGAACCCAAATTTGATTCATATAATATGATTTTTTTTTTATACAGAACTTATTAAGCAGCATAGAAGACAATTGTTAGCCAAACATGGTCGTTGTAGTTAAGTGTGAGTGAGTGAGTGATGTCGATCACTTAGACAAGGAGGTTAATGAATTTAATGAAACTTCTGATTTATTAACAACATTAGGCTCATAGCTCCTGTGCAAAACAAAAAAAGTAGCCTTTGGGCACCAAACCTAACCAATCGGGGGTTTTTAAATATATTTTTTAAGTAAACTGAATTACCAGCATGTACATTTTTTAATATGTTAAGACTCTGAAGGTTCTGCGTTGACTTTAAAGTACTTTATAAGTGAATAACAGCAATAAAAGACTGCTAAATGCTCAACTGTGATATACGAAAATGCAGAACTCTGCAATAGTATGTCTTTATGGGGCAATCATCAAATAAGGTCAATTTAGTGCATCTTACAGTTCACACAACATGAAATCAGTATAGTCTGACTCTTGCATTAAACACATTGCAGTACTTCACAAAGCAGGATAGATATTTGTTAAAAGATGCTAAATATATTTACAATCAAATCGGATGATATTCATGAATCACCAGAATTTGAATCAGAATTACAGGGAATCTGTATATACTTGAATGACACTCAATGCAACTGATGCTTATCTTATCTTATCTGAGTTAGAAATATTACTTCACAATATTGTTTGTCACACCTTTCCGTGGTTACTTTGCTAGTAAACATACATGTGATCATATGATTTTCACCATGATAATTTGAGGAACATATGATAAGGATAAAACACATAAAGTCGCATTTTATCATTTTAAGTCTTGAAACATCACATCACTCAAATAAAACCTTATGGCATGTTAATAAGATCTGATCACATTAATTTGGTAATATTACGATACAAAACACTTTTACAGAAATCTGGATGTAATACTAAAAATTAGCGGTGACAGGAGCAAGGAAAAATCTCCCTGAAACAATGTTAGAAACCGTGAGAGGGACCAGACTCAAAATGGATCCCATCCTATTGTTGGTGACAGCAGATAGCCCAATTATATATCCTTATTCTTCCACAACTATATTACTTATTACTATATTACTTATAGTCTTTATGATTACAGCAGAAGTTTTCAGGAACAGTTCTAGAGTACCCAAGTGAAGTTTTCTGCTGAGGCAGGGGTTAGTCTTGAGCATTCACTCTTTCTGTTAAGTGCAATCTCTGGGATATTCATATGGGACCACTCCCAGCAGGAGAGTGAGTCACAGGTGCACGTAACTGAATCATGTGAAACAAAATAAATCAAACAAGAAGTGTGAACCACATGTGTAAAATTAATATGTGAATCATATGATGATGTGATATGACTTTTCTGCAAGTATTTTTAAACAGTACACCATTGCAGTAACTGGTGTATGAGGGCTCGTTCATAGTCTTGGGAATTACCAAAGGCTCCCCATTAAAATAATTGAGACCAGCACTAGATGTTAATGTGTGTTAAAAAAAGAATTTTCATAATCACATGCTGAGTCTAGTCACGCTTCTCTGTGGTGGCTGCTAAATGTTTGAACAGCCAACTTGGACACCAATCTCTCTCTCTCTCTCTCTCTCTCTCTCTCTCTCTCTCTCTCTCTCTCTCTCTCTCTCTCTCTCTCCCACACACACACGCACGCACGCACACAACACACACACACACACGCACGCACGCACACAACACACACACACACACACACACACACACACACACACACACACACACACACACACACACACACACACACACACACACACACACACACACACACACACACAGGCACGCCCACATACAAAGATCATGGGAAAGCTGGTCAGTGATTAATTACCTATATGAACACAACCATCTGAAACATCTTAAACACCAGTGCTTTAAATAACACACTAGTTCTTGCAAAAACTCTGTTATGAAGCTACATGGTACAAAAAAATTATAGAGTTTAGAATTATACAGGAGAGGAAAAGGCAAATGATTGTCCCATTTTGGCAGCATTTTGTCAACAATTGTCCACAATTGATCTGTTGAATGATATCCACAATACAGACAAATAGCACTCTGTATAAAAAGAGATAGAGAGAGGGAGAAGGAGAGTGCTGCAGCTGCAGAAGAATGGAGGTGCTCTCTGTTACAGCACGCTCGCATGCGGCACACACAATAAACCCAAAGGAGACAAAGCAGATGAAAGACATCATTATTTCTGGAAACATGCAGCTTGGTCACTACAGAGCCACCTGTCCTGCCTTACGTTCAGACAGATCTATAATGTTGTAGCAGACTTACCCAGAAACACAGAGGCAATGGTTGCTATGAGAACCCAGTTTCTCTTCAGCATGCCTTTCACATCTCTGCCTCTCCTTTCCTTCTTGGCCAACATGTCCATACTCATAGTCCAAATCAAGGCACAAAGGCAGGCAAACGATCAACCAAAACGTTACTTGCCACCTCTCAGCAGCTCTACTATCTCTCAAAAGGGTGCACAGGAATGAGCAGAGAAGAAGCTTTTACAAATGCAACGAAGCGGCTTTATAAAGGATGCTGCTGTCAGTTCCAACAGGGTGGGGGTGTGAGGCAGGGAGGCAGAAGCAGGAGCCGGAGCGTAAGTGAAATGTGTGCAAAACGAGTGTGTGTGGAGCTGCTGGGAAGGATTTGGTTCTCATAATAACCTTTGACCAGATATCCTGACTGTAGTGCTTGTTTTCTTGCAGTGTGATTATGCACTGGTGGATATTATGCCACCTTTTTATAGAGAAGGGTGTTTATTATTCCCCTGTCTACTCCCGCCCCCTACCCCATCCCCCATTTGTAGGAGTTTTTTTTTTTTATATTAAAAATGCTATTTGTGTAGTTTCAGAAATCTTTGTTAACTGCATCTAATATCTAATGTCAAATGTTAAAAAGAAGAATTGTGAATCTTGCAATAAATGGGATAAACTAATTTTTTATAAACCAAAAAAATATATAACCAGAAAGAAAAGACTTGACAAAATTGCCAAAAAAAAACAAACAACAAAAAAATTCAACATTTAACTATCCAGGGTTGAATAGATTACTTATGAAATGTAATCCAGCACTATGGTAAATGATATGACTTAAAAGTGTAATCAGTAATTCAACCTTTTAGAAAAAAGTTCCTTGCAAATTTGTAATCATTGATACCATGCATTACATTGACACCACAGCTCAAAACTTTATGACAAGCCAGTTAAACATTACATCATTTTGCAATGGCACCTTTGTTTTATTTTTTGTTAGAGAAAGGTGTGTTGTGTGTTCCTTTAACAAAATCCTTCTCATATTTATATAATGCAGGAAATAAAAACCTTGCAAGTGTCACAGATTAGATACCTTCTGATATACATACAATAATTATTTTGATTTGTATCACCTTTGATTTTTTTTTATTATGTATTAAATCTAAAATATGTGATTTTTTTTTGACTACTATAAAACACTACATTTTTTAGGACAATTATGGAAGCGCTTCCTTTTCAGAAAGCAGTAGCAGTGATATGGTGATGTTTACTGCCCCCGTGTGCCAGAGAACATGTAGCAAGTAAATGCACTGTTAAATCTGACTGGTGAGGATCTAGTTCAACTGTATTGCAAGTCGATAATATTGGATTTTTGCCACAAAGTCAATACTTTTACTTCTTATGCTAGATCAAAGTTACAATAACATGACAATAATGCTTCCTTTTAGTGCAATTTTTGCTACTCCTCCAAATTTTGTGCTTGAAACTGGTCTAAGCAAAAGTTATATGCTGCTCAGTTCATCTAGACATTTCCACTTTTAGACAGAGAATTCCAGACTGTTCATGTTCAACATAGACACAAGAGTGAAACTGTAATGCACTCTTGAATCCCTTTTGCATAAATGTATGCCTTTACTGTACTGTGATTGCTTAGACAACAATTATAGCATGTCTGTGAAGTGCCTATCATTCAATTTGGGTGCTTGGCCCCTTAAAAGGCTGCTTGCAGAATTATTATTATTATTATTATTATTATTATTATTAGTAGTAGTAGTAGTAGTAGTAGTATTACTACTACTACATTAACATAACAACAACAACAACAACAATAATAATAATAGTAATAATTATATATATATATAGAGAGGCCAGTTATTCTCTCTTATACGTATGTGTATGTGGGCCTTATTAAAGCCAAGGAATTTTGTTTTCTAAAACACACAAAGAAGCTGAGTAAAAATATGCCGAACCTGTCTAAATGGGTTTCTGGTTGATATCTTAATGTATATAAAATCACAGTGGGAATAAATAAGCACTAACTGATTAAACCAAGAACAGCTTCTGCATGTTATTCGACCATGTCTTTATTCTCGGCACCAACGGCTGTTTCTCTTGCTCAATAATTCCAGAACAAAGCAGACCTATTATGGAAAATATACTGTGCTAACTTATTGTGATTATATATATGGCCTAAAATATATACTACAGAAAATCAACATTGTGCTCTATATGTGAAAAAGATAGTAGGTTTGTTAGAATTACAACGTAGATAAAACTTGTATCACACAGTCTAATGCACAAAATGGCCTTTGGGGGGAACTATTTCATAATCCCACAGGCTTTATCTGTGAAACTAGCAGTCTATGCTTGTTATTATGGTTAATGCCAAGGGGATTTACATTTCAGGTGCTGCTATGCCCTGTGGAATATTCTATACTATTATGAGACAGTTTCCTGGCTCATTAGGTTTATGCATCCATGTCTACTTTCTGCCAGGCTTTGTTGTTAGAAGTGATATACAAATAGATTTCCTAAAAGTATAAAGAAGACTATAGCAATTGTACATAAGTTAAAAGTATGTTTCATTCTCAGCAAAGGTTTGCAATCTAAACAAACTTACTATGACTTACAGTGATTATGAATTGTTGTTATGTCACCACATCTTTTGACATTTTTTTATTCCTCTTTCTTGCTCTCCTAAAAGATAAGATGATGTAAAATAAAGCATTCATTATATTGAAATTTAGACACAAGGCCACTATCATTGTTTGTGGAATTAGTCACCACGGATACCTTCCTCACTAGCTTGCGTAATGTGGTGATATAGAGGAAGCAGATCCCCAGGGTGAGAGTACCAGCTGACAGTGAGGGCAGCCTTCAAAAAATTATTTTTTTTCAGGTTCATTTTTTTTTTCCAGGATACTCTTTTTTTAAGAATATTGTGTAGGTCACATACATTAATCAATAGGGCAGCAGGAGGTTAGATGACTCTGCCTTTTTACAAAAACCTTTACAAAATGGTTAGCCTAAAGGCACAAATACTGAGAGGGATGTTACACCCAGACATATTATCCCAGATCTGGGAATATGTTGGGAGGACACAGATGGGCTACTTTCCGATGCTAAATTGACTTACTGTCTGCTGTGGTGCTGGACAGTAACACTAGCTCAGAATATGCAATAATGCACTGTGTACTATACACTTTTCGCCCTTTACCCCTGATTCTGTGCACATTGCACAGAAATCAGCTTTCAAACCATAGTCCAGCCCTACAGTGAAACATGAGGCAAAGGTTTTTACTGCTACACTGACTACTCGTGTCAGACTAGTCGTGGGGTTGTGTGCAGCACAAACAACTGTGCAAAACTTCATCATCCTTTACTAAAAAAAGAGACAACCAGCCTCTCTAATGGAGACAGAAGCATGGATTTCACAAATGCTATGCCTGCTATTTTATCAGATACTAACTTTATCACTCTTAATGGCTTATAAATGAAATTATTATGCTGTAAAGTATGGGTGGATGGACCACAGACAGTGTTAATTTTGCCAAGGCCATGATGTAGTTTCAGTAGAAATTGATTCAGTACTGCTGTATTCCTGGTTTAAACTCCAATCTTCAGTCAGCTTTGATGTTGAAAGTATCAGAGCTCTTTGCCAACATGGACCTCGGGTTGAATGAGTGAATGAGAAAGTACCACGGATAAAATATCCGAATTTGAGGCTGTACTCGGCTCCTTTATTCCCAGCACTTCAATTTGCTCTTGGATGTCTTCAAACAGCTCTTGCATTTAACTAATAGCCAGCACTTAAAATCTGTATTCCAGTAATCAGAAAAGACACTCCACCCTCTGCCATTGAGTATTTTGCCTACTTTTGTTCCTACAACTTGGTGAAGGTGCTTACATTATGATCCACTTCATAGCAGCCTCTTCAGCTGTTTTTTGCTGTTTGGTTCACTCCTGCCTTGAAATGCACACAGGGAAGTTTCAACAATTTAAACAAGCTTTATAGAATTTCGAAGATTTTAGGATTAGTTCCTCTTTATCTGCAGCACCCACACGTCTACACACAAACTTAAACAGTACGGATGGGCCTCAACATTCTCTCTTACTGTGCAGATTTTAAAATGAAAAGGATTAAAAGTCTACTGAGCTCAGCATCTTGAATCCACTCTCTCAACAAAGCTTGAATGGGAAAAAGGATGAGTGTGATGTAGACTTTTATAGGCTGCACACGTGAGCTCGTGGTCACCAGGTGATGGCTCACAGGAAATGGAAAATATGCTCAGAAGGAAAGCATGTATTTTGAACGAAAGGAAGTAGAACAACAAATGTCAAAAGATTCTACTATCAAAATCTCACATTTTGCAAGAGATTTATTCACTCTGAAACGTTTTACCAACCAGAATGAACAAATAAATGCACACCACAACAAATGCCCATTTTAGAGAGCAGGAACCTTTTCACCAAATGGGATAAGTAGCACATAAATAACTGTAAAAAAGCACTTCATAGGGATCTGATCTGACCTTTATACGTTTTATTCACACAATACACACGTTTATAAAGCAGTAAAATAGCACTATTAATGAATTGCATCTTATTTTAAACGAATATTTGATATTGCACAATACAGTATCTGTAACGACGCAGCTAATAAAACAGTAGGTAATAAAACACCGCTTTGGGGAGAACGAGTACATGTGCTGTGTGTTATCTGTTTCACTAATTGATCAGATTTTCTGCCTCGAGAGCCGCAGAACTGATCATTCTCGCATGCACACAGTGGCCGTCAAAATGCAGGCGGGACTAATATTTGTATCCAATCAGCGTCGCGCTGAGGATCTCCTCTGGAGCCATTAGCCAATTAGCAGAGAGAAAAGGCGGTACCTTTTTTTTCTCTCGGTGTCGGTGCTTTGAAAGCAGGCTGCTCCCCGGCAGGAGGAAGTGCATAGTACGGTTTGTTATTTTCACGTCGGTGTCGGTTCATTTATACGTCTAAAGATATATATAATCTGATTAAGAAGGGCGCTGGGATTTTTCTGCACTGTCCGGAGAGCTTTCACGGCTTAACTAGATTGGAGTGGACAGTGTGTGTGTGTGCGCGCGTGTGTGTGTGTGAGAGAGAGAGAGTGTGTGTGTGTGTGTGTGTGTGTGTGGAGCAGCGTGGGTTAACGTGGGCCTTGTCCGGATATCTGTACAGGGAAAGTGACACAAAAAAGCGTCTCCATCACCTGCTAGAAGTTTATCATCTGAAACTGTACACAAGGGGGAATAAAGCACTCTCATGCAAATGGGTAAGTGTTGCAGCCTTTCCAAATATGGACATGTGATGATTGTGGAAATGTGTGTGGTTTCAATAGGAAAGCCAGTCTAGCATAGTAAACGATGTTCCGTTTCCGATTTAGGCGTCTTTGCTTGTTGGTTTCTGTTTCTGTGGCTGTCCGAGCATCAAGGGAGGAGGAGGAGGAAGAGGAGAAAACATGAAGCAGCAGTTTAAGTGTACAGTGTTCATGATCAGTGGGACACAGTGGGTTACTGCACTGAGAAATCTCTGCACGCAGGTCTACTGTGTTACTGTAACGGCTTGGGTTATAAGAGAGCATTTTGATGAAAGCTTTAACGTAAATGGTGTTGCTGGGGGGGGGGGGGGGCGAGAGAGAGCTCAGACCAAACCAGACATCAGTGATCTGAGATGAATCCCATATACCGTGTCACTGAACATCCCTGTATTCAGTATCGGTGGATTGTTGTGGTTTAAATGGCAACCCGGTTGTTGCCTGATTCCCTCCCTTCAGTCTGGATGTCTTGCATCAGGAGATGTGGCTTTGTACGTAGTGTTGAGCTTCTCCGTGCGATCATAACGAGCCTGAAAAATGGAATGATGTGATCAAAGAAAAAAAAAAGGTAAATCTGTTTAAAAGAGGTCACATTCATCAACGCCCTGGACACATCCATCTCTCTTGTGACTGAGGGATGTTCTGATGTACTGGAGAGGAGACTGGTGTAAGAAGAGAGGTCTCAGCTTTCACTTTATTTATTTATTTCATTTTAATTTTTTTAAAAATACACTAGATATCTAGTTCTAGATCTAGATATGTAATACATAGTGACAGTGATTTGTTTCAAGTAGAAGTTGACAAATTACATTTTTATATATATATATATAACATCAGTCTATTCAATTACTTCAGTATATATTTTCACTGAGCACTTTATTAGGAACACTGTACACCTACTCATTCATGCAATTATCTAATCAGTCAATCATGTGTCAGCAGTGCAGTGCATAATATCATACAGATACGCTCCAGCAGCTTTAGGTAATGTTCACATCAACTATCAGAAAGGGGAAAGAATGTGATCTTGATCGTGGCATGATTGTGTATTCCACATGGGCTGGTTTGAGTATTTTTTTAACCTCCAATCCCCTGGGATTTTCATGCACAACAGTCTCTAGTGTTTATTTGGAATGGTGTAATAAAGAAAAAAGTTCCAGTGAGAGGAGGTTCTGGTGCCACAAATGCCACATTGATGAGGAACTCAATGGAGAATGACCAGACTGGTTTAAGTGGACAGAATGGCTACTGTAACTCAGATAACTAATGTGTACACGTGTGGGGAGCAGAAAAGCATCTCACAATGCACAACATATCAAACCTTGAGCTAAAGTCTTCTCAGCCTGGTTTCATAAACATGACAATAAGTTCAGTATTCTTCAATGTTGTTCTCAGTCACCAGACCTGAATCCATTAGAACACCTTTGGGATGTGATTAGAATGGGAGATTCACAGCATGGAAGTGCTCCTGAAAAATCTACATCTTGTGGAATCCATGCCGTGAAATCCATGCCATGAAATCCATGTTCTGAGAGCAAAGGAAGGCTCAAACCAGTATTAGTATAGTGTTCCTAATAAAATGCTCAGTGAGTGTGCACAGTGTATTCAACCATATTTGTCTTAATATGCCATTTAGGACCTTTTAATTTTGAATCAAGCTAATTACTGCTATCTCTATGCCTTCATCCAACCTTAACATTAATCCCCATAACCAAAAAGGAATAATTTTAGCTTATTTTTAAAAAAAAAAAAAAGCTGCAGTTTTTTTGCGCATCAGTACTTTAAGGTCCTGGACACAAACCTAAGCTCACTTGTGTTTAGCTTTGCATGTTCCCTCATTGTTTATGTGGGTTTTATCCAACAGTCCAGAAACATGCCGGTAGGTAGATTATCTGTCTAAAGGTGTGAATGATTGTATACATCTTTTTTTTTTTAAATGTGCGTATGAATGTTTTTTGTGCTGTGATGGACTGGTGTCTGGTGTACACTGAATTCTCACACTTCATGCCAAGTGTTTCTTGAACAGGCACTGAATCAGCCATGACCCTGACCAGGATAAAGCAGTTCCTGAAGATGAATGAATGTGTTTGAGCTTTATTTATGGAGACCAGCCAAATGTCCTTAGTAGATCAAACCTGTCAGAGGTTTTTAAGCTTGTGGGGACATTTGGTCCCACCAAAGTATAAACTATGCCCCTTATGTACAGATCTCAGCCAGATCTGTATTTTTATCCTCAGCAGATCCTTTTAAGTTGATTTCTTTTTAAGCCTGAAGCTTTGTTGGCTTTCAATCACTGTGATTATTAGATTTGGCAGTGGATTTCAGGTGTCCTGTCACTGCCTGACAGTTATGCCACTTGCAGTTTAGGATTGAGCAAAGAATGCTGCAACTGAGGGCATAACACCTGTCCTGTTTAATGGATCAGATAAGGCCAAAAATGCACTTGACCTATCTGTACGTCTTGTCCTAAGGAGTGATCCCTGACACGTGTTCCTTATACTTTAAAACACAACAGACTATAATGACTAATATTTCATGACCCAAACCTCAAGCAATCTGCAAAACCCTCACACATACAATTCTATAAGATGGTCTCTAGTATCTGCATCTGAAAAGCATTATAGTCAGCATGTTTGATGTTGATCCAGTAATGTTTGACAACTGCTTTGTATCGTTCTTGCTAATTTTGTTTCTGTGTAAAGTAAAAGTAGAATAAAAGGTGAATACTCCAGCATCAAACTAATGTTCGAGTCACCACAGGATACATTGTCCTCAAAAATTATAGGTAGCCTAGATGACATTACACTAAATTGATTGTGTTGATAAACCATTGGTCCATAATGATTGCACTCTGGAAACTCGTGAAAGACAAATGTCGTTATTGGTCCGTTGGCACAGAGCAGTTACTTTTGTGATCGTGTAATTCTTTTACAGATAATTAAATGTATAGCTGCAGCATGGTGTATGTAAACCCTGGTCTCTGTGGCTTCTTTCCATTTAAATCCATGCTAATCTTGAGCTAAAGATGTGTTTTTCTTAAAGCTTACTATTTTTTAACACTTCACCCAGAAATGGGTAGAACTGGCACAGCTGCTTGCTGATTTATTTTCATCCCATTTATTTTCGTCAGCAAATACTAGGAGGAATTGCAGCATGTTCTTTTTCATCACTTGTCCATGAAGAATTGCCTCCCCACCATATGGCCATTCTCAAATCCTTTATTTGCTTACCTATTTATTATTTAGTAAAGTCTGGGCTCTCTGTAGTCTGCAGTTCAGCAGGTTTGTGGGTGTTATATTGCTTCAGAAGCAGTTAGCTACTGTGCTAGTGTTTCAGGCAAGGTTTTCCATTGTATATAATAAAGTAGTCTGACAGACCATTTGAAACATTGCTTATTCTCTTCACCTCCTGAGTGCTCCTATTGACCTTGAAAACATGACTGAAGTAGGCACCTTAATAAAACAGATCTATCCCTTTTAATCCCTATACTTTGACCAGAAGTCCCTAGCATTGCCATTCACATGATTTAATTGGCTTCCCCTGTAGAGCCGCCATACCTGCTAGAAGAACTGAGATTCATTACCTACAGTGTCTTCTGGATGATGTTCTTTGTCCTGGTTTGGTATTACAGTACATGTCTTTAATGTAATAATGAGAGTTAAACATTTCCTAGAGCTCTTTATTTGCAATTTTTCCTTAAATAGAATATCACATTGTTCTATAATAGGATAGGATATCTCTATAGGATATTTATTTCCTGAGTCACAGAGTTTCTAGTACTGAAACAGCTTATTTAATGTGTGCGCATTTCAATGTAAAATCAGAGGATTTTCTTGTGAAATAAAAATGTGATTATTATTATTTTTTCTTCCAGTCTTAGTCTCAGATGCTCATGAATAGAGTCAACAATCATAAATTGATTAGCAATTGTAGCGAATTCTAAATCGATTATCGTTGAGAAAAGACAGGTAACTGTTGTGTAAATAATCTAATGGTTTAGCCTGGTCATTTTTTGTCGTTGTTCCCTGTCATGATTTTCATTTATTAATGTAAGGCCTTACTCAGGCCACAAATGGATCAGAAGCTACGAAATCAAATTTTGCTAAATAGTATGAATTAATTAATCAATCAAATCGTTTCCTTAACGGTTTCATGTGGAACCTAATGTTTCCAGCTCGGGTTTGTAATGCTGTAGTCGGATCAATCATGTTCCTGTACACCATATTCAACAGGAAAACCACTCCACCTTTTTCCTGATATCAGAAGTTTCCTGTCATTTTTGGCGGAAGCTGGTTTCTTGTTTCCAGCCATATCGTTGTTTACATTGTCAGTGATAGTGGCTAGTGGAATTGTGGTATTTATTCTATTTTAGGTTATTTTCTAGTGCCCCATTCCTTAAAGCTTACACTCTGAGTAGATATGAAGCTCTGGCTGGAGGCTAGTTAATGTTGGAGTGCGGTGCTCTGTACACGTTTTCAGCATTCTTATACGTTTCAGTATAATTCACGAATTCCTGATTTCATCTAGTAAAATCTTCTTATCAGGCGCATTGCTTTTTGACAGGTCGAATTAAGACTAGTAGCTTGGAGCCAGTCTCATCTGTATGCAAAATAAATATTCAGAACACATATATTGCAATGAAAAAAATGTATACTGTTCTATTCTGAGTAGCATTTCTTTGAGATATCATATACTATGATAACATAACATTGTGTTTCTGTGTAAAACATACAAACGAAACATACACTAGTATGTAAGTACAGTGTTCAGAACACTTCGGTATTACTGTATGTACACTTGATCTTTTCCCAGTGTAAAATGGTAAAGTAATAGTTTACACTTGCCTGTCATGTATTAAACATAAGCTAATGTTATTGATTTATATATGAAAAGCACACATTTTCAGATTTTCTTTAAAATCTATGTAGATAGTCACAGAAACCCCTAAATGATATGAAAATTGGGTAAAAGTTACAGATTATATTACCATGCGCTATGGAAATCTTCATGCCTGTAAGTTCATATGTTAACTTCTTAGTCATCTGTTTCTTCTTCACAGCATCTGGAGTGAAATTGAACTAACATAGTGAGAAAATGAAAATCAATATGGTAACTCCAGCTGGACTTAGGGACAGAAAATAAGCTTTTCGGATATCAGTGAACTTAAATGAAAGTCCAGTGTGCTGTTCCTGTAAAATGAGGCAGTTTCGTGTTGTGTTTTAGTTACAAGACTGACTCATGTGACTGGCATTTCTTTTTACACTGTTTGAGACTAGTTTTTTATCTGTGATCTGTGTTGGCAGATAACCTGGACGACGCCCTGAAGACGCTGAAGCTCTCCTCAGTGGACAGTGCATCAGACAGCATGGAGAGCTGCCTGGACTGCCTGCTCAAAGCTTTGGTCCATAACAGTAAGCAAAACATCTTGCTATATCACAGAAGACTTTTATTTCATCATTTTTTTGCATTTAGCCTTTTAGGATAGAAACTGACTTGGAAGGATGTACTGTACATTATAGATGATTACAATTTGGATATTTTGTACTGCCATTTTTTTTTAATTGTCTGATCTTGCAGTATTTTGTAAATGTATGTTGGAAGGGTGACACTTTTTTCAGTGTCCCCCAAATAATCTGCTCTTGATGTATATTCAGATGGGAGCAGTGCTCTGGTCTGAGAGGTGCGGCTGTTCTGATCCTCAGGGCACTTATACATAATAATGGAGCGTGCCAGAGAAGGAAGAGTGAAACTGTCCCTTTGTGCTTCTGCATGTTAGTCACTAATTAGTCACAGCATATGTACAGTATTCTGGTTTGATTTTACAGTTGAAGTGAAGCAGGTTTTTGTAAGGTTTTAACAGGAAGCAGCAATCAGTTCCTCCAGGATTTTACGCATTTTTTTTAAATGCTTGATTTTACTGCCACAATGCATTTGACCCATCCAAAGTGCACACACACAGCAGTGAACACACACACACACCATGAACACGCACCCGGAGCAGTGGGCAGCCATTTATACCGAACCCCCCAATTGCCGCAGCATAAATGGCTGCCCACTGCGCCGGGTGTGTGTTCACGGTGTGTGTGTTCACTGCTGTGTGTGTGCACTTTGGATGGATCAAATGCAGAGAACGAATTCTGAGTATGGTTCACCTTACTTAGCCGTATGCCACGTCACTTTCAACTTTTTTGTGCTGTTAATGTAAAGCTTCTTAAATGTCTTCTTTTAATATACTACGAGTGAAGTAGTGTGTGTGTGTGTGTGTGTGTATAAATGGAATTACTTATTATGATTGCTGTAATCACATAACTTAAATCGAAGAAGGATTTAAGTGAATGTCGGCTGTGATGACATCACAGTGCACAATGGTGCAAATCTTAATAAATCGGTCGTAGTTCAGAAAAATTGTAAGCCCTCAGAAGCTCGCAGGCTTTTTTTGGTCGATTTTGGTTTTCTTTAGCATAAATTTCTGTGATTACGAAATCGCAAATTCCTAACAGAGCTAGAGATAAATGATCTCAAAACAAAAAGAAAATGTGATGTGATGCTTTTTTTCTCCTCTGTCATGACATTAAGTCTTCCTAATTCATCTTTACTTTCAGATGTGGAAGCCAGTGGAAAAATCCAGGAGATAGGTATTCTTTCACTGATGCCTTCTTTATTGGCCACACAGAACTCCTGCACACCCAAAGTCGCCAGCATCATAGCGGAGGTGGCCAAAAACGGTGAGGACTCCTAATCCTGCTTTACCATGAGCTCTAGCTGTAACAGCGATATACCTACTTGTACACAAACTTTCTTGCTTCAGCTTACTGAGAAACCACAAAGCTCTCCATCATTAGCATTATACAGCTTCATTGTATCAATGATCACATACGTTAAAATGTAAATACTGCATCTTTCTTACTGTCCCTGTGTAAGGTGTTACTGCTGAAATGACATATCAGAAGGGATGTATTATTAGAATCATTAGAAATGTATTTATAATTATTAAAAATAATGCTATTTTGTGTTTTTGCTATAAGAGTATAATCTGAAGGTTTGGTAGATTTTTGCATACTGTTAGTCCCCAAAGTGCAGACACAGTTATGTTGTTCCTGAAGACTTGGCAGACTGTCTAGACTGTGAGACTATTCTTTTTGCGAACATTTACAGCAGATTTAGACAGGCTAAATGTTCATGGAACCTAAAATGCTGTGTTCAGCACAGCAGGCTTTTATTCTTTTTGAAGCTCAAATCCCAGTTTACTTTCAGTTTTTCCCAGAAAGCAATCGGTTAATATGAATAATTATTCTTTTCAAGTATCTACAACACTAATTTTCAGCTCAATGCAATAACCATGCACACTGAATCAACTCAATATTCACTCCAGCTACTGCATAAGTTTATGTCCTGCTCTGCATTGTTGCCAACCTGCACAAGCCATAAAACCTAAATTCTGCCGAGTCAGTGCTTGGCCTACGTCCATGCTTTTAGGCTAATTATACAAGCGCTTATTGCTGCAGGAAAGCTTGGAGAGGACAGACTGGCAGTGAATTGGGTTTGTGAAAGAAAAAAGGTTTAAAATAATGAATGGGCTTTTAGCGTAATATGTGGTGTCTAATGAGGCAAGCCCGCTGATGTAGCATGATTTTGGCATCCTTCTACTGGTAGCAGCTTTGCACCAGGAACATTTATGGTCTGTCCGGTTGAGGCTGTAGCACTGCATGGGGAATGGAGACTGATGTCCCATTTCTTCAGAGGCATTTAAAAGACCTTCTTTTAAAGAAAAATGCTTTCTATGCTAAACACTTTCTACTTTAGGTTTTTTTTTTTCAGGATGTAGGATTATATAAAGTACTAATCAAATGTTGTAGATTATTAGAGTACATTATTAATTCCCATGGGGATTAAAATGTAAGCTTGCGTAAAGAAATTCTTTAAAGATGTCTCTAAAAATAATAAAATAACATCTTCAAACCTATTAATGAGCAGCGAACAGTATTAAACTGCACAAAGGCACGCTTTTAGAAAAATGGTTCAATAGTCTCGGGTACACTTTGTGCAGTTTTATATAGAAATTGACCAGTAAGTTTTACTGAGCATCTTGGAGAATCTGTCACAGTTCTACTGTAGACTCTGATTGTCACAATTTCTTTGTTTCTCCAGATAAAACCTGCCAGCCTTTAGTTGTTTGGTGTGCTAATTAATATGTTACTGCCATACAAACATTTTCTGTAACGCTGAATTTTTTTGTTAGTTTGAGGAGTAGTATTTGGAAATGCTTGCATTTTTTGTAAAGTAGATGTCAATAAAGTAGATGTCAAAAAATAAACATCAAACACAAAATTTGTATTAAAGATTGTTGTATTTGTTACGTATTTGTTGTATTTAACTTACTTGAAGGTACTAAAAAATTCTACACTGAATCTTAATCATAACCTTAACCACAAGCTAAAGCTTCTACTGTAATAGTGTTAAAAAAAGAATTGTATAGGATTTATAACACACACACACACACACACACACACACACACTATATTGCATTTGTAATACCTGTGTTATAGATTTCAAACATTTTTGTATAAAAGCATCTGTTAGTTTACTGCATGCTTTTAACATCACGTTTGACAGGAGAGACAGTTGCTGCATTAAATATAACAGCAGCTGTGAGCTGGAGCCATAAACTCGCTGTAGCATAACTGTAATTAAATTAAAAAATTGTTCTAGCCCATACACAGTGTTGTGGCATATTGTTTTAACTTATCCAATCAGGGACAGTGTCAATACAAGTATAGACTGCTTTGTAATGTACGTGTCTCATTACAGAATTCATGCGGAGTCCCTGTGTGGACGCAGGCCTCATCCCCCCACTGGTTCAGCTGCTTAACTGCAAGGACCAGGAGGTGCTTCTTCAGACGGGTCGAGCCCTGGGTAACATCTGCTATGACAGCCGTAAGTCTTCGTCCCCTGCTGCTGTCGTGTTTTAGGGTCTGTAGGAAATTGTAGAGCGTTATTGGGAAAGTGGATTACAGTCAAGGCTGTGTTCTTTTGATTATATAGCAAATAAATCTGGACACACGCTCTTTTCGTGACTCATTTAAATTTGTCTGTTCAAGACGCTGCAAATAACTCGTACCCACTCACTTGCTCACTCACCTACTCATAATTGCTTTGTTACTATGGATCTGATTTAATCTCTGGATTCAAAGTGCAGGAATAATAACAGCCTACTGTGTATTGCTTCATTAGAGTTCTGCTTAATTCTCCCCATAATTATTCACATTGTATGCTTGCTAATTAGCCTGGTCCTTTTATGGCAACTTGTGATTTTTTTTTTTATTATTATTGATAATTAGAAATTGGAAGACGCTTTGCTGTCTCTTAATGTGAGTTTTCATGCTAAGCACACAGCGAAGTGCTGCAATAACAAAACGGTGTACAGAATGGATATAATAGCGCGGTTCATTTGTGAACATTTCATCAGCTTCATTTGTGAATAGTATTGAGTCTTTCACAGCAAATACAGAGTTGTGTGGGTGTTTTGTATCTTTAGAATAGAACAAAAGAAGAAATCATACACATGTTCATAGCCAAACACTGCTATAGAGTGCTGCTAGGTCAAGTGTCTGAAAAACAGTAAGGTGTGAGACTTGTTTCTATTGACAATTAAAATTAGGAGTTTTGTGTTAAACATGTTGAGAGAATTTAAAATAAATAAATAAATCATAAACCTCAAATAAACACATAAATACAGATAGTGTTCTCTACTTTTTATGTCCTACGCGACACACCGATCAGCCAGAACATTAAATCCAACTGACTAATATTGTGTAGGTTCCCCTTGTGCTGCCAAAACAGTGCTTTCTATCATAGCCAGCTGTCTTTCTATCATAGCCAGCATTACCTTTTGTGATCTTCTTTGGGATTGACTCAGGCAGTCTAACATTCTCTCCCCATATACATCAATGAGCCTTCCTCTGAGTATTTTTGAGGTCTTAATCGGTCCACAAGACCTGCTGTTTTGGAGATGCTCTGACCCAGTCGTCTAGCCATGGCCGTTTGGCCCCTTGCTAAAGTCACTCAGATCCTTAGTGACAAGCTTAGTGTAAACTTGTATTAAAATGCAATGTGTTTTTTTTTTAAAGTAGCATAACCCACTCAGGGAAGGAGAAAGTATGGAAATCTCAAATAACATCTACCAAGTGAATAGATATAAATAATGTTGTAGGAGATGAAAACATATAGAGAGTGAGCAACTCGCCAAATAACAAAATATGAGCTTAATCCTGTTATCATGAGACACAGAGAAGGATGGATTCACTGCTGCTTGCTGGACTCCACATACAGTATTGTGCTTTTAGATGCACAGACCACGACCATAATGTAAACAGCAGATAAAGATGTGGGTAACATTCACAGAATGTTCTCCATATTTGCGATCGCCTGCACATGGTGAGTGCTTATGCATCTCTTCACTATTTCCGCTCCCAAACAGCACTGTCATAAGTAATTGCCTCTTTTAGTCAGCCAAAGTACAAAAGGGAAAAACTGATAAAACAGAAGTGTATGTACAGAATTGGTCTGGAGAACCCCCAGCAGTGAAACACATGAATCACAAATGTGTTGGCTGATTACTGGCAGTTGAATTCCTCATAAATGTCTGAACCATGCAGTTATGAGCATAGAAAAGTGTCTCTCGGTCACTCCTGTGCCGCTGCTCTGTGGTGAGCCGGCTGATGGAGCAGCTGAAATGGAGCTCAGCTGCGAATGACCCTGGGTCTAAGTCAGCAAATCATCACAGCGACATCCAGTCCACTGCAGGCGTTTGCTCATTTTATAAGTGAGATTAATTCTCCTCAGTGTCTCATCCTGGTGAACATGCTTATCCAAAGAATCTGCATGTATGTCTGTGAATATCGTGTAATATCGGAATAGTTTTGATGGATCATTAGGAAAAATTATGAAAAGACTCCTTCGAGGACTGATACTCGGTAACAATCAAATAGCCTGATTGTGAATGCTCTCTCGCTCTCTCGCTCTCTCACTCTTTCACTCTCCTTTTCATCCCTTATATGTTCAAGGCCATATCATCCCTCCACCTTTCAGATCTCACTCAGGCTGCTCCCCCCCCCCCCCTCTCTTTCTCTCTCTCTCTCTCTCTCTCTCTCTCTCTCTCTCTCTTTCTTTCTTCATGATTCATGTGTTTATGTGGGGGTTGTGAGTAGTGGGCAGCTGTCCTAGACTCTGCGTGGGCATGGGTGAGTGAGACCTGGAGCATTTTTCATGCCAAATGGAATGACTCACAGCTCACACACATAGCTATAGCTATAAACAAGAGAGAATTCCTGAGTTATAAAACATACTGTGTTTAAACACACCTGCTCATAGATGAGCGCCCTCTCTCTTTCATTCTCTGTCTCTCTCTTTTAAAGAGTTTTCCTCAATAAGCCTTTGGCAGGCTTGGCATTTCCTAACCAGCTTCATGAGGGAAGTTTCTAAAGAGGCCTAAAAAAAATTATTTAAAAAAACTATTTAATTTTAAATGTAAGGGAAATAATCTATCCATCCATCTATCTATCACCCTGCTGGTGCCCAGTGGTCTCCAGGTTCTCTGAATTCTGCGCTGTGATTTCTGAGATGCTTTTCTGCTCACAATGGTTGTAAAGTTGTAGTTGTTTAAGTTACAGTGGACTGCCTGTGAGCTCAAACCAGTCTGTCTATTCTGCTCTGTCGTCTATCATCAGCTGTTTTCATTTTTCATGTTTTTATGGTACACCACTTACCAACTGTATGATTAATTTCAAGCTTGAAATGGTCTTGTTCTATTAGCAGATATTTTTGCATGTTTCCCTGTGCTTCAGAAGGGTTTCCTTTGGGTACTCCTCATAGTAGGGATATCATAACTGTATCTTAAGTGTGTATATATTGTACCCAGGTCCAAACAGTAAAGATTCCTCTCCCTGCTTAAGGTTTTTAGGAACAGCAGCCAGACTTGAATGTTATTGAACACCAGCTTCTGAATTCTTTGGATTTGATTAGACTGACCATTAAATACAGCAATAATTCTGGTGACCACATGGAGAGTATTGCTATAAAAACTGTGATGGACGTACAATGTGGGAAATGCAACTAACAAATTTTAGTCATCTTTTATGTTATTTGTGCGATTTTTAGCGGTTAGCACATTTGCTTTGGGGTTTGGGATTCGATGGCCTATTCCTCTGCTTTCAGGCCACTGTCGTGTATGTGAAGAACTTGCATGTTCTCAACATGCTGCAGAGGTTTTCTCTGGGTACTTCGTTTTCCTCCCTCAGCCAAAGACGTGTGGTATGCTGAATGGCATTTCTAAATTATGTGTGGAGTGTGTTTTTGTGCCACTGGCATCACTCTCCCCAGCCTTTTGCTCTGAGTTCTCTAGGTAGGCTCCAGGTTCAATGCAACCCTGTGTGGGATAAATGCCTCAGGAAATAACCTTATATTTGGTTTGATAGAATATTATAATAGGAAGTAGTAAATACATTGAAGTACAGGCACATGTAAATAAATTAGAATGTCATGGAAAAGTGAATTTATTTCAGTAATTCAACTTAAATAGTGAAACTCATGTATTATATGAATTCAGTACATACAGACTGAAGTAGTTTAAGTCTTTGGTACTATTTAATTGTGATAATTTTTTTCACATTTAACAAAAACCCACCTAAGTAAGCCACAAACATTCATTGCCAAAGAAGCTGGCTGTTCACAGAGTGCTGTATCCAAGCATGTTAACAGAAAGTTGAGTGGAAGGAAAAAGTGTTGAAGATAAAGATGCACAACCAACCAAGAGAACCACAGCCTTGAGAGGCTTGTCAAGCAAAATCGATTCAAGAATTTGGGTGAGTTTCACAAGGGATGGATTGAGGCTGGGTTCAAGGCATCAAGAGCCACCATGCACAGGCGTGTCAAGGAATTTGGCTACAGTTGTCGTATTGCTCTTGTGTTAAGCCACTCCTGAACCACAGACAATGTCAGAGGCGTCTTAGCCGAGCTAAGGAGAAGAACGTGTTAAGTTTCCACAGTCTGTGATGATTTTGGGGGCAATGTCATCTGCATGTGTTGGTCCACTGTCGGTTTTGAAAACCAAAGTCACTGCACTCGAGTACCAAGAGATTTTAGATTCTTCATGTTTCCTTCTGCTGACCAGCTTCTAAAAGATGCTGATTTTATTTTCCAGCAGGATTTGGCACCTGCCCACACTGCCAAAAGCACCAAAAGCTGATTAAATGACCATGGTGTTGGTGTGCTTGACTGGCCGAATTGAGGCAGTAAATAAGCAGAAGGAGCCCATACCAAGTAATGAGTAGATATACTGTACGTAAATGAACATATTTTTCAGAAGGCCAACAATTCACTAAAATGTTTATTTTTTTTTAATTGGTCTTATGAAGTATTCTATATTTTTTTTGATTTGTTAGCCAAAATCATCACAATTAAAAGTACCAAAGACTTAAACTACTTCAGTCTGTGTGTACTGAATTTATATAATACACGAGTTTCGTTACACAGGTTGAATTACTGAAATAAATTAACTTTTCAACGACTATTTTATTGAGTCGCACCTGTATGTTCAAGACATTCAAGATTTTGCCAAGATGTCATTTTTGCTGTGTAACACAACTTGAGCCCCCAGCATGACACTCTTAAGGGGTGTGTGTGTGCGTCTAATACGCTCACCCTGCCTTCGAAAAATGTCATCATCAACAGACATTTCCAACTGCTTAGCTGCGTTTCAGACACTCGCACTGCTTTGGCTTTTCTCTTTGTGCTTTCATAGTGGTTATCATACAATAGTCAAGTGTACACTAACATTACCGTTATTCCAGAGCTGAGAACATCAATTTTACTTACGGAACCAACAATATGGTCCAACAAATGTTCCTGAAAAAGATTGCCTTTCTGCTTAAATGGGTATGCTGACTCATATTTATTGTCAAGGTTTAATAATCAGTAACACGTAAAACTCAATTTTGTGTAAATATCATGTGGGTACCAGAAATCCTGAATCCATTTAATGTTTCCCTTTAGCTTCATCCCCAATGTTTGTACTGCTGTCAGCTCTGCAGCTGCAGCTTTGAGTGATGGCCTGTAATTTGTTGGGGGGAGAGAAAAAGATGTTTCCTTCCTCTAGCAGAGTGGAGGAGATGTGTGAAAAAGGTAGGGAGTTATTGAGTCGAATGGAGGAGTGGGAATGAAGAGAGAAGAGCGGAAAGTGGGGTTGGGCTAGTGAGGCTCTATCTGACATGATTTTTACTGGAAGTATATTTTCTCTAGTAGAGAAAACGAGACAAATGAAGAGGATGTTTTGTATAACATGCACAGTGCTACTAGTAGCTTCCTGTGGGGCATCCGTGTTAAAGTCTGGAGTTAGCTGTCTTGTTGAAAATGACTTCCTCACTTCAGATCATGATTGTACAGAGCCTGACACCCTGGAGAAACAAGAGACACTAAAAAGAAACCACCAATAAAAACGAACTGGGTGTTACGTAGTGTAATTTTGTGTGTGACTGATTTCTTTCTTTTTCTTATTTCTTTCTTTTTTTTTATTTGAATCATATCTAAAATTTTCCTGTTCTAATAACTGCCTGCACTTATTTTGTAATATCCCAATCCCATCATATGTAATTTAAGTTGCGTTAATTCCCCCTTTTGCTGTCATTTATGATTTGTAGGTTGTTGTCTTTTTTGTATCTTTTTGTTGTCCTGTTTATTTTTACGTGACCTCTTTGTTTTGCAGATGAGGGCAGAAGTGCAGTTCACGAAGCGGGCGCTGCTCAGATAGTAGCAGAGCACATTAAGGCTCTGGCCCATAACACTGACCCGTCCACCGGGAAGCTCTTGACTGTCTTTTGTGGCATGCTGATGAACTATAGCAATGATAATGGTAATGACCAAACCCCATCTTGGGGGAAACGTACATTTGGATGGTTCCCTATAGATGAATTCTGAGATGCTCAAGAAACTGTCAATGATTTATTAGGCTATTTGAAACTGATAATTTAGTTTCCTCTTTGAATCTTGGCTTAGTAGCTGATAACTATTTGGCTTTGTTGGTTTTAGTGTGTGTTCTATAATGTTCTAGACTGTTGACAGGTTGTTGAGTGTCGATGCTAAAATCTCTAGGGGACCATTCAAATGAGGATAAATGTTGAACAGTGTGTTCTAAATAATGGGTCACTAATCACACACCGGAAAGTAATTTGCAATAGCCCTCTAGTAATATAATAGTAAAAGTTAACCAATGGCCAGTTTTGTTTTGTTAATGAAAAATGCATTTTGTGAGCTTTGAAAATTTCTTAAAAAGCATGCTCTTTTTTTATTTTTATTTTATTTTTTAGTATTTTTTTTTAACAAATTTATTGTAAACATGAACAAGATATGTGTGAAACAGTACCATCTTAAGTAAACTGCTCTTCAGTGAACTTTATTTTACATTTATAGAAGTCCCTGATACAAAGAATGTGAGCTCTCCTGTAATAAATTATCTGTTAGTGACATAGTGGGTCAAAAAACTCAGCTGTGAGATGAAATATTGAACATTTGCTCTTAAATGATTCTGGCTTTGAGAAAAGTAAGGAAAGTTGAGCTGTTCTTCTTCTTCAGTTACTAAATATATGTTCTTGTGGGCACATTCTGTTTTAAATTTAAACCTGCTTCAGGCAGCGTCTGATGCCTTCAAAACCAAGACAAAGCTTCTGTTCTAATCACTGTGGCTGTTTGATGGTAACAGCACATGGTATCAGCAATAAAAGGAAGTCTAGCTAGAATTCTACTTGGACTAAAAATGCATGCTGAGTATTTATCTCTCTGTTTCTGCACTGAATAATGAACAGACAAGCCAAGCTCCATTTTGTTCTCTGTCTTGCTGGCATCGTGGCTGGGCATAAAATGGTAATTACTTTCCAGTGCCTTACCTTTCAGAACTAGCAATCTAAATTGGGGTCAGAGTTTCTCATACTGTCCTGCTGCTTGAAAACCAGTACATAGGAGTACTTGAAAATGATGACTTGATTTGTAAAGTGAACAAACCACTCAGCAACTCCAAGCTTACACCGCTCATGCTCGTAACTATAAGCTTGAATAAATCACAGCAGGGTTTGTTTGATCTGTCTTAAGCTGAATGTCGGAATACTAACCTGGGGTACATATAAGGGCTTTATATGTACACATTCCTCCAGTCTCTAAATCTTTCTTTGCTCTTGTCCTCTTTCTTTCCGTTTCTGCACTGTTCTCAATCTTTAGTCTTGTCAGATTCATCAGTGTGATAAGACTACAACGAGAAAGTCCTAATTCAGTGAATCGTGTTCCCCGCTGTAGTGTAATTGGATAAAAAATTTCTTACTCAGAGATGTAAGTCTATAGTCAGTCTGTGTGGCAGTAATAGATTAGCTTTAATACTAAAGCAAACCTGTTTTACGCATTGCATTAAGTGGAAATACAAATCTTTTTTTTTTCCGCTACCAGTGTCAAACCTATAATAAGTATATTAACATTTGTGCAGCATTTTAATTTGCTGTTACATCTATGACCTTATAAACACTATATTAACATCGATCCATCCATCCAAATTAATTTGGTGCTAGATGACAAATAACTGACAACCTAGTTATAGAATAAAAGATCCTGATATAGTATAACTGATCCTTTTTTCTTTAAAAGATTGTGAGCAAATCAAATGTTTCCAAACCTCTTCAGCAGATCCCAGAGTAGAGCTCATTACTATGGTCTCCTATGTAGTAAGTTGTTCTTAGCTGGTCTCTGATATAAAATAAATAAAACTTACAGTAGGCTGTTTGTTTGATGCTGTTGTTTCTGAAACAAAACAAAAAATCACCAATTTAAAGGCACAAACAGCACTGACATCAGCATGGCATTGGCTGAGAGTGACAAAATCTAGCATATATTCACTATTGAACAAATGAATGGCGTTAAATTTGGTGTAGTTATTTTGTATTTGAGTGGAAGGAGCTTTGTTGGCTTACAGAATCGTCTTATCCCTCATATCAGAATCAGAATCAGCTTTATTGCCAGGCATGTTTTCACATGCGAGGAATTTGTTTTAGTGCCAGAAGCTCCACAGTATAACAGAATGACATATACAGTATAATTGTATGTACACATTTACAGATGTGAAATGTGCAGTTTAAATATACATATGAAATATACATATACAAATATAGACAATTTGTATGTCACAGAAATCAAACCAACGATTCAGACACAGGACAGAATATTGCCACATTTGATTGTATTATTAACTTTTATGGTGTCTGCTTCATGGAGGCCTTACAGACGTTCTCTCTTTCCCAGGACGCATGTGGTCAAAGCTGAGAAGTAACATTCCTGACCGTACACTGGGCTGAAGTGGGGCGGTCTGTAATATGCGTAAAAAGTGTTTGCACTTATATGGTGTTAATGTGTTTGTACACTGTGGCTTATGTATTTCATGCTAATGCTGATGCTAAGGCTATAGTACTGCAGAGCTTTGCCAGTAGTTGCCAGACTAAAGGAATGCAGAATGAGGCATAGCCTCTTCTTCTTTTGTCAAAAACATCTGGAACATTCCTGCTCAGATGAGCGCTAAGGGAGTTGCTCACTGAGGTGTGTGGCAGATATAGTCACTGGATGGATTTCCTAAAATCTGATGTGTTTGTATGTGTATTTTATTAAGGAGAGACATAGAAGCTAAATCTGTTGACTCCTTTAGGTACCTGACTTTAATCTTGTCAACAATCAGAGTGGTAAAGTGCCATTTTTACAGCTATGACTATAAGTAATTACAGTGTACAGAAAATAACTAATCTAAGCTAGCCAGTGTGTAGTGCTGGTTACAGGGTGGAAATAAATAGTGGAAAAACTGAAATAAATAAAGAGATCTTAACTGCCAAAGAAAGATAAGGCATTTTGGCCTTTTGTGTTGTAGTTCATGATCCAGAAAGCATAACTTGGAATGAAACCACTGAAGATGAGAAAATGCTTCTTATCTAACCCTATGTTTTTTTTTGTTCTATAGTATTTTGGCATTTATATCTCACTGTTTCCACTCCTTTTCTCTCCCTCTCTCCCTTTTTCATTAGGTCTCCTGGATTCTTTAGTCTCTCATTCTCGTACATCTTATTTATTGTCTCTCGAGTGGTCCCCTTTTTGTCTATTTCTGTTCTCTTTTTTCTTGCCTCCTCTGTCTGTCTTTATCAGGGTTGTTGAGTGCAGTTTTGCAGTCTTGACTGCGAGGAAATATATATTTTTTCCTCTTAGGTATTATCACTCTTTTGCTGCATTGAGGAGGGGGATGTGTTTGCTCGTTATGTGATGAAATTGAATGTGACAGGGCTACCGATACTGCAGCATTAAGAGACAAAAACAATGGCGTCTGATTCGTTTCATTACGCAGCATAAAGATTCATGTGATCTCATCCTGCTGGTGCCATAAATCTGAGACAGAATGGATATCATCATTGTAGGCCCTACTTTTGTATCAGTCAGATTATCATATCAGGGTTTTGATCTGTTATTGCTGTTTAGATCTACATGATTCCTAAATGAGAGTGATGATTGAGTTCTTTCTTTACTATTTTTTATTTTATTTTTTTATTTATGTTAGAAATCTCTATTTTAATTAACACTCAAACAAGTGGTTGCGATTAATTTGTTGCAGCAATATCTGCAATGTTGCAATGATGGTTACAAAAACATTTATTTTACAGCTAATAAACTCCATTTTGGTGCCCTGATGCAAGTGAATGCTGACGTTAATAAGATGTATTTAATCTCTTTGCATCCTCAGACACATTGCAGGCCCAGCTGATTAGCATGGGAGTGATCCCCACCTTGGTGAAGCTCCTGGGAGTCCATGCACATAACACAGCACTCACAGAAATGTGCCTCATTGCCTTTGGAAACCTGGCAGAACTGGGTAAATAACTGACAGACCTGTTGAGTCCTTATTAATTCATTCCATGTGATTCCTGATTTTGTTTTGTTGTCTATTTCTGGATGCTTCTGTGCTTCTCTGTAAGTAGGGAGGAACGTTCTGTACTCACCTTGCCTTTAATTCAGAAGTATTAGTCTCAGGCCTTGTAACACCAAGTTTTTGGTCAAGGAGGCCTAAACTGCTAATAAGATGACTGATTTGAAGATATAATGCTAAACTCTGCAGTGTTTTGGCCTTCTCAAGAACAGACTTTTACATTTACATTTCTCCTGTAATCCTTTCTATCTTGATGCTCTTTTATTTCTGCTACCTTACACCGAAACCAAACAGGAACATTTTTTAGTGAGAACTCGCAGGAATGGAGTGGTATAAATGAACTAGACCGGAACACGAATCATCAGCACTTAATGCTGGTTAAGCCTTTTCTGGCAATTATTTTTTCCTTCTTTTTCCTGGTATAACTGTTGGAGACAAAGCAGCAACAAGAAAGGAGCAAAGCACATTAAGGTTCCTTCAATAGACACACCGCCAGTAATTATTTAGTTTTTTTGTCAGAGACCAAAAAATGGTATTTGGACCCAATTTGTGGTCCATGTTCAGCATTGAATTCCCTATTATCCTAAAATGTCTCACAGTGAAAAGCCAGCAGTGTCGTGACTAATTTTATATCTGTCTTGACTTGCAGCGATAAAACAGTTTAGAAGTTTAAACTAATTGAAAACGTTTGATAAGAAAGGGTTAAATAAGGGTTAAAGAAGTACTCTTGTTCATTTTTATAGTTACATTAGTTCCTGTAATCATTTATAAGTGATAAGTTACAAAGACCAAAGAAATTCAGTTTGTCATGTTATGAATCTTCAATGTTGGAAAACCTTAAGGAGCTTTCTCATGTGCTGACAATGGAGACTTCTTCCAAAATGATAAATAAATGGCTCCCCCACAGAAAACTATAATTACACACATTTTTCAGTCCAATTATATAGAATCTATAGAAACAACAGTAACCGTGCTCATTAATATAAATCTGTGATTTGTCTTGTTGCCATGTTGTTATATGCAATGCATCATCATTTGATTGATCTACAAGAAATTATATAGACAGATGTTCCTAACACCATTCAAGCACGTGTAGTTGTAACTGTACTGAGGCGTGTTTATCTTTCTCAATACGATATCATTTGAACATTGCTTTTTAAGTGTAAACTGTCCAGTCCTCTATATTATGCGTGACGTTTATTAAAGCTTTTTTAACCCCATTGTGATTACTCTGAAGAGTATGTTTTTGGTCACTGTGTCTCTTGTAGAATCAAGTAAGGAGCAGTTTGCTGCTACAAATATCGCTGAGGAGCTAGTGAGACTTTTCCGTAAGCAAGCGGAACATGAAAAGAAGGAGATGATCTTCGAGGTGCTGGCTCCTCTGGCTGAGAACGGTAAGTGTCAGACATGAAATGTTTTATGGTAAAGTAAGGCTTAATCTTAAGAGTTATGAATAACTTGGACCTTTCACTATCTAAAATGGGGAAATCTACACTGATCAGTCATAACACTAAAATACTCTAAGGAAGTGTAAGGATCTGAGTTACAAAATGTGATGGGTAGACGAGTGGGTCAGAGGATCTCCAAAACAACAGTTCTTGTAGGGTGTTCCAGGAATGTAGTGCGTAATACCTACCAAGGAAGAACAACTGGTAACAGGGTTTTCAGCACAAAGGGTGAGTCTGTCTGGTCCAAGACATAGAAGAGCAATTGTAGCACAAATTGCTGAAAACAGTTAATGCTGTATATATTATATTAAGAAGTCACATATGGGGCTGCATAGCCGCAGACCGGTCCAAGTGCTCACACTGTTTCCTGTCTACTTCTGAAAGTACACTTCAATGGGCATGAGAGTGTCAGAGATTGTCCATGGAGTAATGGAAGAAGGTGGCCTGGTCTGATCAATCACATTTCTTTTACATCATGTGGACTGCGGACTGTGTATGTGTCATTTACCTTATAAAGAGATGGAACTATGGGATGCACTGTGGGAAGAATTGAAGACCGTGGGATTCTCCGAGCAATGAACTGAAGGGAAACCTTGGGTCCTGGACTTTCATGTAGATGCTTCTTTGACCTACATTACATTGTAGCAAGCCATGTACACTCCTTAATGCCATCTGGCATTAATCCCACAGCAGTATTCCTTAATGGCAGTTGTCTGATTTTGCAAGAAAATGCATCCTTTCACAAAGTTCATGACTTCAAATTATCAAGTTTAAAAAATCGAACATCAGATGTGCTGCGGGAAAAAAGTCTGATCCATTAAGGCCTCTGACAACTTCCAGGAGTTAAATTATCTGCTGCTAACATGTTGGTGCCAAATACCACGTCACACCTTCAGAGGTCTTATGGAGTCCATGAATCAACGGGTCAGAGCAATTCTGATGGCACAAGGGGGACCTACAATATATTAGGCAGGTGGTTTTAATGTTATGGCTGATCATTGCGCTACATATTTTTTCACCATCTAGAATAACTTTTATCTGTTTCAAACAAGCTGGTTTAAACAAATAGAAACACCAGAATTATAGACCAATTGCGCTTTGGGTCTTCTCCAGACATAGCACTATAAGAGACTGGTCTACAATTAGCCAGCTGCTGGAGTTGTTTGAGCATAGTCTGTGTTTGGATAATGGGTGCTGTCACTTGCTCTCTCTGCCATCAGCGCCCACATTAAGGATCAGGGATCTGTGAACAGCTGAAATCCGCACCACTTTTGTGGCGTAAAATCGGCTCGCAGCTGCTAGACTGTGTCTTTTGTCCAGGAGACGGACTGAATTTTTTAAAAAGAATATATGCATTTAAACGTAAAGTGAGCGTGTGCGATTCATTTTTAGATTCGAGTAACTATCAAAGAGTGATTGAGAAACTAGGAGAGAAGCAGTCTGGAAATGGGTGTGTGTGTGTGTGTGTGTGTGTGTGTGTGTGTGTGTGTGTGTGTGTGTGTGTGTGTGTGTGTGTGTGTGTGAGAGAGAGAAACATAAGTGTAAATAAGCACAGGGGGAGAGCTTGTGTTAAAACAAGGGCCGGCCGGCGGGTGGGCGGGCGGGAGAGAAAGCGGGAAGCCAGAGAGACACAGAGAGAGAGAAGCCTGAGAGAAAGAGAGAGAGAAGCTGGAGACAGAGACAGGGAGAGATAGAGAGAAGCTGGAGACAGAGACAGGGAGAGAGAGAGAGAAGCCTGAGGGAGAGAGAGAGGGAGAGAGAGAGGGAGAGAAGCCTGGGAGAGAGAGAGAGATGCCTGAGAGAGGGGAAAGAGAGAGAGAAAGAAGCCTGCGAACCCTGAGAGAGACCTGAAAGGCGTAGGGATGATAGGGCCTTGAACATGTAAGGGATGAAAAGGAAAAGAAAAATTAGTCTGATGGAGTCTCCAAGTGTGAGAAAAAGCGAGCTGGGGTGACCGTCTGAATGTTTATCGTTCAGTGCACAGAACAACGCTCTCAGCCTGCCAGTCTCCAAGACAACGTCCTACTTAAAAGCTACTACATTGTACTACAAGAGCGAGAGAGAGAGCGAGAGAGAGAGCGAGAGAGAGAGCGAGAGAGAGAGCGAGAGAGAGCGAGCGAGAGAGAGCGAGCGAGAGAGAGCGAGAGAGAGCGAGCGAGAGAGAGCGAGCGAGAGCGAGAGAGAGAGCGAGAGCGAGAGAGCGAGCGAGAGAGCGAGCGAGAGAGAGAGCGAGAGAGCGAGCGAGAGAGAGAGCGAGAGAGCGAGCGAGAGAGCGAGAGAGCGAGCGAGAGAGCGAGCGAGAGAGAGAGCGCGAGAGCGAGAGCGAGAGAGAGAGCGAGAGAGAGAACGAGAGAGAGAACGAGAGAGAGAGAGAGCGAGCGAGCGAGCGAGCGACAGGCAGAGGCTCAAATATTTCACAAGTTTTAGAACCAAGAGCAAGAAAAAGGGTCACAAATCTACAACCAGCCTTGGACCCTGTTTTCAGATACAACATTTTTTGTTGATTCCTGGTCCTGTATGATGGGCTGCATACAAATTTGCTTCTGATTGTTTTGTTACATAATGTAGGATATTAAATTCTTCACATGTAGCACTGATTATTATGCATATTACTCATATTGTGCATAAATAATAAGTCTTGGAAATCACAGAGCCGTGCAAACACGTAAGTGTTTTTCATCCTGTTAAACTTCTAAAGTTTTTCATTTAAAAACAAATGTCTCTTAATCGGTTACTCTGTTTCTGTCTGTCTGTCTGTCTGTCTGTCTGTCTGTCTGTCTGTCTGTTTATCTAACTTTCTTTCTGCCTCTCTCTCTCTCTCTCTCTCTCTCTCTCTCTCTCTCTCTCTCTCTCTCTCTCTCTCTCTCTCTCTGTCTGTCTGTCAGATGTAATAAAGCTGCAGCTGGTCGAGGCTGGTCTGGTGGAGTGTCTGTTGGACGTTGTGACTCAGACCGTGGACAGTGACCGAGAGGAAGACCTGGCTCAACTCAAAACAGCGTCTGACCTCATGGTGCTGCTGCTGCTGGGAGGTGCTGCTCAAAGCTTCAGCCACTGATGCTTAGTGATTTTTATTTTTGTAGATTCATACAGGGGAAAAAACTAACGAAGTATTCTCATTTATTTATATATCACTACACTAGGGCTATTCAAACATCTCCAAACTCATCTTTTAGTACTGATCCTGATATCCTCACAGTTACTAAGCCTTCAAGTCATTATCAGTCCTGATACCAACACTGATAATCCCTGCTTTATTGATCATTTTAGGTAACTGTGTGCTGACAGTCTGGCTTTGCATCACATGCTCAAACAGTTACAGCAGACTTACAGCAGACTTGGCTATATTTAGCTGTAGCAGCTTCTTCTGTCCCAGTGGAGAATGCAGTCTTTCTGCATTAATAGTCTCTAGTCTCAACTTGCACCTCAACGTGTCGGTCTGTTAGCAAATGAGCATTCAAATACTAGACATAATGGCGTTAATGATGTATTATGGACAGAATACATAGTCTAGTGTTTAGTCTGTTATGGGTTGTAGATAGCCTTAATTTCTGACCTGGAGATCAAATCAGTCTTCAGAAAATGTCTATAACCCATATGCATGACTGAGTTCAACAAATAAATGTTTGAATGGGTTGTTATATTGTTTTTTTTTTTGTTTTTTTGTTTTTAGTTGAGATACTGAAATACTACTTGTTTAAAAATGCAATATTTCAAGAGCAAAATAACGTTAAATCTACACAAGTAGATGAGTGTCTACTTCTATGTGGAAATAAATGTGTTCCGTTACTCTCTTTCTTTCTCACTACTTAGTAGGCAGCAGATTATACAGCTAGCAGAGCGGGGTGTGTTTCTCATCTCACTCTGAATAATTAATGCCGGCTGAATGGGTCGTGGGGTGCTAACACAATTCCACTTCCACTGTGTGGCATTTTATAGATGGAGCGAGGACTTTTCTCTGTGGTTTTTGAGGAGAACAGAGGGCCTTCTGTTATGCACCCATGAATTTAGATGCTGCATTTAATCAGGCGAAATGTATTTCAACTGTAATGGAGCACTACATGGTTTATGTAGCGGTTTAGATTGTGCTGATGTGGCTGTGTTGAGTTCCTGTTATCCTTTAAAGTTCAGGGGTATTGTAGGTAGGCCTTTGTGAATTGTAATAAATCGCTTCATTTATTTAGGAGAACAAATCTTTGAGGACATCTCATGTCATGTTTGCCATTCAGTGTTAACCCATAAATGGTCCCACATTGTACTTTACAATATTACAGTTACTGTGCTATTGTATACAGTAAAGTAGTGAACAGTGGGTCATTTCTTTCTTTTCCAGATGAATCCATGCAAAAGTTGTTTGAAGGAGGTAAAGGTAGTGTGTTCCAGAAGGTTCTCTCTTGGGTTCCATCCAAGAACCACCAGCTCCAGCTAGCTGGGGCTCTGGCTATCGCTAATTTCGCCCGCAATGGTAAGAGCTCTGGTCTGATTTCTAATATATTGTAGTTTATCATACACAGTTTATCATATCATAAATATATATATATATATATATATATATATATATATATATATATATATATATATATATATATATATATATATATATATTTAACAGATATATTTAACATTAACTGACGATATTCTTTTTCTTTTTTGAGTGTGAATGTTTCTTTCAAGTTCTGTGTACATTTGTTACAGCCAGCTTTACAGTAGCCAAGTGTTACATACACCAGATACACACAGTCATACCATGTAATGCATTGCTTTGCTGCTCTTTGACCAAATTAAGGCTTGGACACTGCAATGAGGATTCCTGTGGTATTTCTCAGTGTTTATAGAGATCTCTTCCTCAGTGAGGTGTATCTGCATATGACTTGACAGACAATGCTCTGCAGGATACATTTATGTTAAATGCCAATACGCTTATGATACTGCCATGCAGTCGTCACGTATTGGCTGGTGCACATGCTGCATGGGTTCACACCTAGGGTGAATTTAGCATAGCCAGTCCACCTACAGGCATTTTTAAGAGTCGGGAGGAATCCTATTGAAAGCCCACGCCTCAGGGGGAGAACATAAAATGCTGTGAGGTAGCAACATCACACACTGTGCCACCATGCTGTTATATAAATGTTAGATCATTTAGTTGGCTCCTTCCTTTCAGATGGGAACTGCATTCACATGGTAGACACAGGAATTGTGCAGATGCTTTTGGACCTGCTGGACAGACATGTTGAGGAGGGGAATGTAACTGTGCAGCATGCAGCCCTCAGTGCCCTGAGGAACCTGGCAATTCCAGGTCAGTGTAAACATCTCCTCTTAAGTTGTTCTGTATTTCATCAGCCCTATAGAGGCTTTAAAATATGCTGTGTGTTAAAGCAGCCTTTTACTCAGCATCATTATTTTCTTTCCCTCTATACATCAGTGGTGAACAAGTCTAAGATGCTTTCAGCTGGAGTGTCTGACGTGGTGTTGAAGTTTCTCCAATCAGAAATGCCACCAGTTCAGTTCAAGCTGCTGGGAACATTAAGAATGCTTATCGACACACAAGGTATCTAGCTATTCCTTTCTTCTCCCCTTCTGACTACTCACATCTACTCACTGCAGATATGTGTTTACTGACCGCAACAAAAAATTGGGAAAGTAGCTCTAAACGTAGATATTTTAGGCCAAAAACTACCAATACAGAATTTCCTGCACTGAAGGATTACATGAGCCAATCATTTATCCTATTACTGAGGCTTTGTCAGGTATAAGCCAGTTCCCCTCTGTTCTGTGAATTAGAAAGCCGTTATCCTCTAAGTGAAATGGACTAAGACCAGGAGCCTTGCCACGGTGCTGAGATTTAATTGCTATAGATTGAGTGACACTGCAGCAGCCTGCAAGGACGACGGCAGGTGCATTCACAGCATGCGGCATGTAGCCAGAAGCTTTAGTTTTCCGTGACATATCAGCAGGACTTTACATACAGCTCCATGGCACTTAAATTACTAAATGTAAATGATTTTACATCCATAAATTTATATGCATAATAATGGAAGGCTGTGGGTTTTTTTTTCCCCCATAAAGGACAATAACGATGAAATCTCCTCAAAATGTTTGTTGCTGCTTTAAACTTGTGGGTATATTGTACTGGCTTTCCAAAAAAAAGCAGCTTTAGTTGGAAAATGGAAGAACCTCAAAGTCAAGTCAAGCTTTCAGATTTCTTTTAGAATAAGTTAATTAGCGGCTCCATAAGCTGACTTTAAGCTGTTACTAAGCTTTGATTAATTGAATAATCCAAATATCTTAATGCAATATAATGGATACAAAAGTAGTTTTAAGGGAGCTTTTGTCGAGTTTTAGATTTATAGTAATGACTTAATGTGGCAAAACTGTTAAAAACAACTTGTCTGTTTTAAATTGATTGATTTGTAGGATTAGGTATAGAACTGATAAATCTGTGGATGATGTGTGTTTTTTGAGATACAGTGGATGCTGCTGAACAGTTGGGAACAAACCGTAAGCTGGTGGAGAGGCTGGTAGAATGGTGTGAAGCCAAAGACCATGCAGGGGTGATGGGAGAGTCCAACCGCTTGCTCTCTGCGCTGATCCGTCACAGCAAGTCAAAGGTCAACGCCTTACACACTAATATTACTAACATGAGAAATTCAGAGATTCTGCAAATTGAACTGTGTTTGGATGTTTCTCGGCTTTGAACAGGAAGTAGTACGGACGGTTATTCAGTGTGGGGGTGTGAAGCACTTGGTGACCATGGCAACGAGCGAGCACATGATCATGCAAAACGAAGCGCTGGTGGCTTTGGGTCTCATTGCATCATTGGATTTGGGTAAAACAGACATGAAGCTCTCCAGAGGTGAAAGCTTCACCTGATGTGTGACCTGATTTGAGAAATATATCAGCCCATTCACATTAAATATACATTGTTTTAAAATGCCAACATTATGCTTGATCTCGGGATTCATTAACTTTCTACACACACGCGACATCTACGAAAAGTTAGCATGAGAAACACAAAGCCAAACACCATAGACCACTATCAAACCCCTGCTCTGTTTTGTAGGCAGGAGCTCACAGAAGCCCACAACTTGCTAACCACTGGCCATTTTAATCAGTCTTAAACTTCCTGAGATCTGTTGGTCAGATGCATAAATTAGTTATTTTTTTTTTTTTTTACTTTTTTAAAATAACATTTTACAGTATAAATTGTTATATGATTTATTCAGCTTTGTTTTGTTCAGAGATTCAGGAATAGGTTTAAGGCATATTTATTAGTTATGAGAAAATCTCGCTCTGGACCTTTACGCTTTAAAAATAGGAGAAAAACAAATGGTACAAATCAATGAAATCTGATTAAATGGGAGAAGAATGTCAGTAGTATTCTATGACTGACAGGTTTGTTAAAATCGCTATAAGTCTGTCATTCATTGAACATTGAATCCAGGGGCTGTATGTGTTTGAATTTTGAGTTTCTGACAAAGTTGCTGACTAATTTCTCTCACTCTGGATCCAGTATAGTAACTTAGAAAGCTAATTCTAACACAACCTTCAGTTACAAGGATAGCCATACTTTCTTTTCACTCAGAGATGAAAAAAAAAAGTGTTATTCCTGACAGATTCGGCAGAGAAGGATTTTGTTGGAGCCACGCTGGTACAGGTCCTACATAAGCTGCTGACAGAAGAGAAGAGCGCTCCTGAGATCAAATACAACTCCATGATCCTCATCTGCTCTGTCATGGGTTCAGGTGAGGGACGTCTTTACTGTCTATACGAATCTGCATTTCAGCTGATACTAATCTGCAATAAATGTAATCTAAATGTCTTCAATTCTGTGATTTTTATGGTATTCAAATTGAAGTACATTATTCAGTACCTTATGAATTAACTCTGTAGTGAAACTGATGAGTTTTGGTGTGAACGTTAACTGAAGCTCTTGATCTGTATTTACATGATTTTTATGCATCATGCTGTTGCCACATGTTTAGTTTATTAGATTACTGCAGAATGCACAGGTCTTCCTAATAAAATGAAATAATATAGAGTATACATGGCACAGGCGTAAGTATGTGGACACTTGACCTTTCCACCCCAAACGGAAACAGTTGTCTAGAATGTTGTAGGATGAAGCTTTCCCCTCACTGCAAAGTATATTAGCTCTATAAAGACATGGTTTTCTGAGATCGTAGTGGAAGAACTCAATCGACTTCCGTGCCTGCCTGATCTCACTAAAGCTCTTGGCTGGCTGAATCCCATAGCCACACTTTACAATCTAGTGGAAAAGCCTTCCTAGAAGTTTATTATAAAAATAAAGTGGGACTAAATCTGCAATGTGATGTTCAACAAACATGTATGGGGTGATGATCAGGTGTCCACAAACCTTTGCCCATATAGTGTCCAGTATATAAACCAGACGTGTTCATGATTAATTCACGATGCCATGCAGCAGCTTGATAAATGAATGATGTTCAATGCATGAAGACTAGCAAGTGAAAGTCTTGTATTCAGACTTGTATTTACAGCTGTTTGTTGAACTGGTTTAATAGTTACCCAGCATGATCTTTGTAGACCGGCAGGACATGGTGAACTAAAGATAGCTAATGAAAATATTTCTGCATTGTTTCAGGGGAAATATATTTACGTTTAAGTAAAAAAAAGTATATCTCATTTTAGGCTATACAAACAATTCTGGTCAAAACCAAATCAGTCATTATGCAGGCAAGATTCAGCCATGCCAACGTCCTGCTTGAGAATGACAAGCGATCATGAAGTTTGATTTGGACCGTCATTCTTTCTTTTCAGAACCTCTACATAAAGAAGTACAGAGCCTGGCCTTCATTGATGTGGTGTCCAAACTGCGCTCCCACGAGAACAAAACGGTGGCCCATCAGGCCTCGCTAACAGAACAGAGGCTAACGGCACAGAGCTAAAGACTCTTTCAACACACAGCACACAGTCCAACCACTCTCTGCCTGCCAGCCCTCCTTATACACTATCTCTTATACTCCTACGAATCCCACTGTTTCCCTCTGTCATGTGCCAAGGTATCCAGTCCCACTCTGGCCTATCCTCCCTGCTATAAAGTCCCCTCTACTCACCCAGCTCGTTTCACGCATGTGTTCAACACTTCGTAGGACATCGTAGACTGCCTTCTGCAATAGGTTGTGCGAGTGAGCTAGGGAGCGTGCAACACTTATAAAAAGACCATAGCTGTGATTAAACAAGAGCGTTCGCATCTCATTAAGGGAAGACAAAAAAAAAAAAAGACAATAACTACATGAGGGCTAGAGGAGAAACTAGCGCAGCCATATGTTCATGCCGTGTAGACCACACGTGTTCTGTGTAGCTTGAAATCTTGCTGATTTTGACACCTGCATGTTTTTTTTAAGTAGTTTAATTTAATAGTGTGTCTGCTCAGCTAGCCAGACCTCGCTCTTTAGCCAGATACACTCCTCTCCTTTAATATATACAAGTACTTGCCTTTGACATGTTCGAGTAGAGATCAAATGTGTTTGTACTGTATGTGGGATAACAGGACCAGAGAGAAACCTCCTTACATTTTAACCTCCCCCCATGGTCCTAGTGCCACTCATGTTCGTAACTAATAAGCCACTTTTCCGGAACGAGCTAATTCTATATATATCTCTAGTCTGTTGAATTTTGAAACAGATTAATAGTCATATGGATATTATGAACAAATAATGGCGTCTTGTTAACAATTAATTAACTATTTCTATTTGCTGCGTACACTTAGTCAGGATAGTGAAATTGATAAATGATGAGTACAATGTTAATAACGTTCTGCTATATAATGTGTTGGGGTATAGCACACTGTTTAACATGTCTGCCGTTACAGCAGGTATAATAACTCCTACAGACATGGATCATTACAGGTCCATAAATAAATAATGCAATCATGTCAAATGTCAAGAATGGACTCTGACAAGTCAGTGTGTGTTTGTGTGTTTTTATGTTTTGAGGTGGTTGAAATACTGCCAACAGTTCCATAATCCTTGACCATTTGAGTAACAACCTATTCTGAGTCTCTTAGATCTCTTGAGTGATCTTGAGTGCTCTCGAGCGCTCTCTATCCAAGGTGTACATTTGATACTGTGGCACATTATTTCCTGAGCTTGATTTTTGCATGTTTACAGGTTTGTCTTTTAACAATCCACTGAATATCCCAAAACATGCTTTTCCACTGCATGTTGGGATACCGTACCACTCTGTTGCCACTTTGTTTGGTAAATGTTATTTATCAGATTTGTAACCTTAAGGAACCGCTCAGCAATCCAATATATCTATATTAACTGCATTACAGATATTTAAACTCGACTAGTTGTTGTAAATGTCACTGATTAATTGTACAGTTGGAAGATAGAAAATGATTATTAAAGACAATTGCTGGCGATGGATTCATGGTTTTATGACTTTTTCTTATAAACTACGTTTATTCCAACCGAATAATTTTAAACCTATGAAATCCTTAATTCTGCTTTAGCAACACTTTAGTTAAACTGCCTTTCTATTCTCAGAACTACCATTAACTTGCAGGGAAAAGTGTGTTTTGCTCTTTGTAATCAGCAGCTAAAACATTAACACCATCAAAATGAGGTGTGTTTGCAAGATGCCACCTTTCCTGTCTGTCAGTTATTTTTGCAGTGGAACATGTTTTACTCTCCGAGAGAACTGTGTAGTGTTGAGAATGGCGACAGTAGCAGTAGAACATTTGGAATACCTCAGTAGATACAAGGCGATTGTGATGCGTTTTGTTTAATGGAAAAAACTATGCTTTTTATTAGCATAATTTAAGACTATATAAAATAATTTTCCACATGTATGGATCCATATTAATATTAATATAGCCACTGACTGACGTTTACACTTTCCAGGTGAGTAACTTCAGGCGTGGGGGGTGTGTGTGTGAGAGAAAGTGTGAGAGAGATTGAGTGCTGTGCTGTAGTATCTGCTGGGGGTTTTACACCAGTGAAAAATGTTACCAATATACACGACAGCACTAAACATTTGTTCATGTGTACTAAATCAATTGAAATATGTGACAGTGTTGCAGTTAATAGCATTTTTATTACCTTTCAGTTACACAATTCATCCAAACACTCGAGAGAACCATTTATTTCCCTTCCCACATCACCTGTAAACTAATCTGGGAAATGTGGTCATGTGAAGCAGAATGAGATCCATAAGCTAATAATAGGGCTGATTATTCTCACTAATAATAAAATGATGTACTGCATTCACTAGACTAACTTCATACATAATCCTTTCCTCGTCTCATCAATAATGTGACACAATGTGAGCAGGTGAAAAAGACTTTGTTTATTTGATAAAATGGTTAAAGAACAGCACAGAATCAAGATTTCACACTTCCTCCAATAACAGTTAAGCTGATTATAGTAAGTCTGTGTTACAGAAACATTCCCTTATACATTTTACATCCTTATAGTTTACATTACACATTTCTGTTTATTATCTGACATTTCTTCTTTCTTCATATTAATTCCATTTGACTGACTGCTTAAATAATCTGTATTCTTGTTTCCCCCATGGAAAACCACTATGAAATAACTCTGAAAAATACTTAGTTTTATAGAAAGTGTGCCCTGAACACTTTTTGAATTCGGTTTATAATCTAAATTGATATTCCCTGTTTCTGACATTACATCTTTGCCGGGACCTCTGAACTTTTCGATTGGTTTATAAATCATTTGAAGATACTTTCATGGTACATCCTGCTGGTGTCAGAGGTTGTTCACTGAAGATGATGGACTTTCACCTGATATAGAGTACAGGTTCATACCTTTTGACATATGACAGAAAAAATGCTCATCAAAATTGTAATGTGTTGAAAAAGAAATAAGAAGTCACTGTCCAAAAACTGGACCAAAATAGTTTCTTCAGTATAATAATATCTATATGTGTGTCTTTATGGAACATTAACAGGTGAAAAAAAATGTGGTGTAAGAGTGCATTCTAATAGACAAACACGTCTGATGAACTTGGCATGTTGAGTTCAGCTGCTGGGGTCATTATTCCTGTGTCCTCTTAAGTACACACACACACAAAAAAAAGTTTGTTTTACTTAAAATAGTTCTGGCTTTACAGTGTAAAAGTGTGTTTAGTAAAAGTCAGTTACCTGTGTATAAATGAAGGAACTTTATCTTCATGTGAACAAACTGCAAAGTAGAAAAAAGAGAACAAATGAAGAGTAGGAAAGAAAATCAAATCATCTGATCAGCTAGTTGAAGTAGAGTCGTTATGGCGGTTTGCTAATACCTAGAACACATGCAGGTTAACTGTTAACTCAGAACAGCAAGGTTCTGATGCTTTATCTTTTCACACTGAGGACAACTGAGGGACTCATACACAGCTATTACAAAAGGTGCAAACATCCTCAAGAAGGAAATACACCATGGTAAGAGCCAGGGGGATGTAAACTTTTGTACAGAATGATCAGTGTATATATAACTCCAGGTATATTACACTACATTTAGTATTCCACATTTTTTTGCATTGATGAACCAAAATTGCTTTCTTACACTTTAAACTGATGTTGGCTTGCAGTGCATTATGGGAATCAATGAGACTAATGCATGTGAAGACCTGAATATAACCTCTTACCAATATAACTAGTATCAAATGGATTCTGAATTAAACACTAAAATGACTGTGGTTGCAGTAAGTGGAAGAGAACACACTAAAAGGTCCAGTGCTTTTGCTGCTTGCTTCAGGGTTGAAGCTAGTCATTGCTGGAATAATCTACTCCATGCACAACTCTGTTCATTTTAAAAAGCCCAAATTATACACATATAACACATTCAGAAATCATTCAACCTCCTCTCCTTCATTTCCTGTCTGATCAGACATTCCCAGACTGTTAAAGGTTTGTGTCAGTCTGAGGTTCCATATCGTGATGCCACCACCACCATGCTTTAGTCTACAGCTGGTCAGGTGATGAGCAATGCAAATCATAAAAGTTCTATTATGGTCACATCAGGCCATTTAATCCTGATTTCTGAGTCCCGAGATTCCTTAAGGTATCTTTTTGGAAAACTTGTCGAGTGCCTTTTATGGCAAGAGCTGGCTGTTAGTCTGTATGGCCATAAAGGCATGAGTGGTAAAGCGCTGTAGAGACAGATATACAGAACCTCTGGAGTTTTGCCCACCAGCTGTGCACATTAGGATCTGAAAAGCTGGAGAAATTCTTAATTTTTTCTTCCCCAGGTCTACTGTATGCCTTAGCACAATCCATTCATGAAGATTGATTCAGTATGTGGGGATTTATACAGACAAAAACACCCCGAATGTGGTCAATTAACTGAATTGACCACATTTTACTGGAGTACTTTTAAATCACTATTTTAAAAAATACTTAAAGAATAGATAAAGTAATAATAAATGAAGAATTTAAAAGTAGATTAAAAAAGAAATAATCTACTGATAATTTAATAATCTTTTTTTTTTTATAATCACATTGTTTATAAGCAGTGCATGAATTATGCCTCAGGTTTGGCTCTATACAGTACCCCAGCACATGTTGTGAAGAAAATGGCTATTTAATATAAAGGTCATCCTACTAATATGGTGTGAACCATGTAAACTCACGGCCCTTTTAATATCGCTTCGAATAGTTCAGGTCTACTTCCAAAAAGCCATTCGATTTTTCTGAACAGCTCAGGAAAGTTCTCCAGAATGAAGAACGTCTTCTTTTTTTGATCAGTGCAGACGTCCACTGATCTTATATCACTGAAGGTGACAAGCCACTGAAACTAGCAAAAGTGGCTGCATTACAGACCAAGTCGAGCATCACCAGAGAAAAGATTTAAAGATTCCAGACAACTAAGAGCTTAAAATTCTAATATAATTTCTTACATTGTTCATATCCTTGTGTGTGATGCTACGGTGTAAAAGCAGCGATTGCTAAATGTTTGATCCAATACAATTTCTTCTTCCCATTCTATACTTTAAGGGAAAGTTAGCCACAGCTTGCGGTTTCCAGCTACTAAGAGTTTCCTTGGTTTAGACTGGATCACCTGAATGTTTGACAAGCAGCTATTTCTTTTGTTTTCATTTCTATTTTATTAGCAGCTTCTAGCGTATGAGAAGACCATCAGCAAACTAGGAATAGTGAGCTGACTTTTCCTTAGCCTAACAGATATTGTTATGACACATCCAATGTGCTGGAGTACAAAGCTGAAACAACAATAAAATAAGCTGTCCAAATAATTACATCCTACTCTGTAATGCTTATGAAAAAAGTGTTGGTGTGAAAACATCCATAATCTCGAGGAAGGCAAGATTCATATGGACACGTAAAGGAGACTTAGGAAAGCAACTGGCAAAGAGAGCGAGAGATGCTGGGGTATCAAAATAATAAGCCTGCTATTAGGGAAAAAAATCCATACTAAGTAGGTCTGTGGAATTGATTTTTCAGTTAAGATGTAGTGCAAATGTCCCTGTACATGTTAACCTTAATACTCACATCATACTTAGATGTGAGTAATAACAAGCTAACACTGTAAAACTTTAGCATGAGCAGGTTTGATTCAGTTTTATTTGCCGATCACAGCACAATCATTCAGTCTTGTGGTTATTTCCATGTCTAAAAGGACATTGGTAAAGGTTTCTAAGTGGCCTACAATGGTACCCACCAGGTGAGCACCTCTCTGTACACTAAGGCTTTCTCTCTGGAGTTGTACAGGGGGCGATGGGCGGAAAAGGAGGAGGAGAGGTGGTGCTGTTTATCAGCTTGCTAGTTAAATAGTTAACGGTGTTAACGTATGACTGTTATAAAATAAAAGTATGATAAAATCCTAATGATGTGTGCAAATGAAGCATTTACAAAATCATTTGTATCAAAAGAAAATAAACTACACCAGGCATCTAGATTAATTATATTTATATAAAGCCACACAGAAACTAAATGAGTATTAAAGGCTCATTTGACTTTCTTATACTGTATGATCCTCATTCTGAGAAGCCTCCAGCATTAGTTTCTTGTACTTGAGGTCAAATCTGAATTTCTATAAAAGCAGAAGGAAAGGAAACGAAGCAGGCCTACTGAGGATACAGTGTGGGTTAGTGTGCAGTGAGTTGCTGATGCATGCAGAAGAATAAGCAAAGAGATCTTCACTAATTATGTTATTAGATTGAGCAAGTTCACTTACCAGCTCGCCTGCACAGCTTCAATATCACTCACTAGATTTTGGGACAGGCATATACCAAAAATCTGCCAAACAGAAGGCACATTTAGACACGTTTCTCATCTTATATACACATTAAACCAAATAATGTTCTTCTATGTGGGAATAGAGAAAATAGCGTTCAAATAGAAATGATTAGAAAAGGTAAATAGATGTAATTTATGACAATATTTATGACACATTGTACAGAGTGATCGTATCCACTCACGAGGCACTTTATTAGGAACACCTGCACAGTCATGCAATGACCTACTCGGACATGTAACAGCAGTACAGTGCATTAAATCACCTGTAAAGTCTGCACAAGTTGTGTGATACAGTCCTGCCAACATGGACCGTTTCTAATATCTTGTGGTATCCATGTTACAACTGAGGCTGTTTTGAGCAGAAGGTCACCCAGTATTCATGTATTGTTCCTAATAAAGTGCTAAATGAGTGTATATTTGCACAGGTTTAGGGCCTCTTCTTCAAGTCAAAGAAAATCACAGTGTACAAATACATTCTACATCTCTGTGGCAAAAAGTTGGGTGTGAAGGCCAGATGTCACCATGTAGTGGATTTAACGGCTTGATGGTGAACACTGCACTAAATCACCTTGTACTTATACAGTGACAGATACAATGGCATTCATATTTATAAAAAACATATATAAAGGGGTAAGATGTTGCGAAGGTGAAAAGTCTTAGCTATAAATACAAACACAGAGGGGTTCATGAAGTTCACCTGCAGCAGGGCAACTCCTATAAAGATGCCTGCTACCACGGTCAGGTTGTCCTGTAACCACTTCTCAAACTGAGGCACACAGCCCTTCACGTATATGTAGGTCTTTTGCTCGTCATCCTACAGAAACAACAACATATTTATGTAATTACATTTATTACATATGACTCTTGCAGAATTGTTGACTCTCTCTTATAATGTTTATAATATGATTAAAAGGTAGCACAATGTTCATTTTCATTTTGTTTGGTTTGCAAGCAATAATAATAATAAATAATAATAATAATAATAATAATAATAATAATAATGATAATAACAACAATAGTAATATTATTAACAACAACAATGACAATAACAACAGTAATATTATTATTATTATTATAATAAACAACAACAGCTAGAAGACAAAGCAGAAGATGAAGACAAAGAAGACGAAGACAAAGACAATGATGAAGAAGAATCATCATCATCATCATCATCATCTGTGGTCTGATTCCTGGCCTGCAGAGGGCTCCACATGCCCATTGTGACATACTGGATCATTTACTTGCAACAGATAGTAGGCCCCCTTAATCAGGGCAATTTCTAAAAATTTTCCAAGGGTGATCAATTCTCATTTTTGCATCCTGTAACCCTACACAATCTGTGTATAAAGATGAGAAAGATCGTTTCCATCTTTCCATGTTACAATAGAATGTTTTCTAGTGTTTTTATAAAATGTGACTTCATTCTCCTGAATTTGAGGAATGGACTGCAGAAGAAAAGAATAGCTCGACGTACCAATTTAGCCCGGACATCATATCCACATTGTGTATTGATGACATCCTCCTAAAGAAAGGGAAGTAGTGCAGAAATAATAGTTCCTCTTTAGCACAGTAGAAGGCATTCATAAGATTAGACATATAAGGCAGTACTGTGGTACATGTGGGCTGGTTCTGCTGGATGAAAAAGGCTTCTTCTGTTATGTTCAGTATTTACTCCAATTTGCAGGTTAAGAAAATCCTAATTTTGTTTTCCTGTCATTTTCCTATTTAACTAGAAAGAACAGTAAATGCTACACATCTACTAGGACTGACTGGTTTTTCTTTCCTGTGTGTAATTAAATCACTTCAGCAATCAGCCAAAATGTTTAACGATTTCAGATGAAGAGTTACAGCTGATTAAACAATAAGAGGTTGACAGCTCATGGCATATTCTAATAAATGCTCTTTACCTTAAATGGCCTTCTCTGACTCACTTGTTTTTGTGTTGTAATCTAAAAAGACAATCTGTAATCGGATTCTCCTGATAATTCTCTGTTTTGAGATTTATGGAGTTTGATAGAGTGATGTTTGGTGAGATCTAGGCTTGGCTCTGTCCTTATTTCACAATACAACTCCTCTTTTGGAAGGTTCCTGCAGTTGATCACTGCTATGCTGAAGAATATCAGCTCAACATGTCCTCCCCAGAGGAGACCTCAGTCTAACCTCAGCATTTCAGCTCGTTGCACGATATATGGTTAACAAAATAATATGGTTATTGCAGGTTTGCACTGTAAGCTCAGTAAGATCTGCTGTGTGGGAAATGTGTGAACTCATCATCCATGCACTCATTATCTTGTAACTTTACTAGTCTAACTGCTGTCTATGACTCCTGAGTGGCACAACAGATAAGAATTCGTCCTACGTCATCTAATTCGCCTCCTGTCATTAAATCCTACATCTGATATTTGTATCCTGATGATGTTGTAGTCTTCTATGACTAGGAGTCTCTATCTCTGTCTCTCTCTCTCCGGTTAATCAGAGCGACGCTAGCCAATCATATATGTGGCAGATTACTTGTGACTTATGAGGTACATTGTGAGTTATATGAGGTACATTACAATACCACATATAACTGCGGCTATTATATTAAGTGTTCATTCCAGTATTTTCTGAACATGTAATATAGAATATGCAGTATGCACCAGGTTGCACAGATGCACTTTATGTGGCTAGGACTAACTTACTTAAGTCCTTAGCTCTGTCTTTGTTCTATATAGCACCAGAGTCCTGGAGAAACGGTGTCGCATTTCACTGCGTACTGTTCCTGATATCTCTACTCCAACTCATTTCTCTCTTACCGCTGGGTCCTTGGTGCAGCAGGAGAAAGGAACGCCACACTTCTCTCGGCTGGGGTTGGTGTCTGTGCAGTTGAAGTATATGTTCATATTCCAGTCACTGGCTCCAAATGCCCCACAGCACTCCCACTGCACACATCAGATCATCAAATACTTGAAAAGAACATGAGAATCACTCAGATGTTTACTTAATGCTGAAAGAATTCCTAGTTAAAAGCTGGGAGTGAAATGTGTTATGAAGGTCTTCAGAGGAGTAGGAGTTACTCTTAAACATAAAGTATGACAGTGGCTTTGGCGTAAATAAACTGAGCAGGCAGTACAGCATGTAGTATGTCCTGGTTGTGCCTTAATCAGCTATTTCTACATTGCTTCTCATAGTGCTGCTGGAAAGATTCGATTACTGGTCAATTCTATGACTACGACATCTAAATGTGCTCTGCATCATCATCATCATCATCATCATCATCATCATCAATTGCAATGGATCTTTATGGGTGTGGAAATTAGTGTGTGCACGTCCTTTCTGTTTCAGTGCACTCAGCAGCAGAACTGTTTGGCATAATTTCACTCTATAATACGTGCAAAAGTGAATCTGATTCAGTAAAAATAAAAATCTACAGTCGAACCAACAAAGAAACGTTTTTCTTCTTCTTTTTTTTTTCCATTGTAAAACTAATGTATCCACAGTCCGTTTATCTCAAGTATGTAATACATACACTTCTTAAGGATGCCACCTAAAACAATTGCTATGTTAGTTTATGCTAATCTAGAGTGCTTGATCATCTCTGTGACAGCACCAGGCTCCGGGCTCTCTGCTAAACTCCAATACTGAATTATATTCCTAAGTGACTCATCAGGTAGGAGCTGACCTGGCAACTGCAGTCAGATACAAGAGGCCTCAAAATGGAGCTGAGAAGTTGTGTCGTGAAACTACATTAACTATGCTAAAGTGTAAAACAAATGCGTGTTTAATCACATGTAGTGTTGTGGCATCAAAATGTGCGTATACTATATTTGCCAAAGTACTATTGACAGCTTCCAGTTTTCTAAGATGGTTTGTTTAACAAAAAATGAAACATTAACGGATCAATTCAGAAAAACAGATGAGCTTCAGCAACCTGCTGGGATGAACGTACAGTATCAAACCTGTCAGCTAACAATACAGAAAATAAATAAGAATTGCCTTGTGGGAATTCCTCCCATTACAGCCAGTGTGATGTAGAACATATTGCTGTGGTAACTGGCTCCATGAACTGCCTATGAAAAACAGATATACTGCAATTGTGGCATCTAGGTTCTTGTCTTCATCTTCCTCTCACTCTCGGTCTCATTCACACTCATTAAGCAACGTTCACTCTATTGCGTCTTCTGATTCTTTTCTTTTACAGCATCATGCAATGAACACAACACAAACTTTCCACACTTACATATTCCTGAGTGAAGTCGATGAGATTCTGGAGGTCAATATCATCTCTATAGGCTCTGATGTTATTATTAATGAAGAAGTTGAGCTGGTCTTTGATCCAGTCCTTAAAGACAAAGGCAAGAACCCCTGCCGTCAGTTCCAGGAAGAAGATAATCCCCAGAAACACTGAAAACTGGAGTGGGCAGGAAGAACATGAGGTATTAATAATAATAATAATAATAATAATAATAATAATAATAATAATAATAATAATAATAATAATAATAGTTCAAGGCTTAATTTCTTTTTACATTTTTTTTCTAATACTAAAATTACAACAGATGAAAAGCGACATGATAGAAAACTGCTACATAGGAAAACTGGAAAATGTACAGAATAACTGGCATGAGCTCAAAAGTTTAATTAGAGCTAATGAGTCCTATTTCAATACAAGAATGATGTATGAATTTAATTTTATAACTCCATTATTTAACGAAGTTAAACACTTTAATGTGCGGATCTTGTGAACTGTCCTCTTTCTTGTATGTCACATATACACACCTCAGAAATGTGTCACATGTACATTACAGCACAGTAAAATCCTTTCCTTCATATATCCCAGCTTAGGGTCAGAGAACAGGGTCAGCCATGATACAGTGTCCCTGGAGCAGAAAGGGTTAAGGGTCTTGCTCATTGGCATCATTGGCATCTTGTCAGTGCTGGGGCTTGAACCCGAGCTGCCAGTGTTAAGGAGACTAAGATTGACTGTTTAAAGAGGATACCATAGAGATAAAAAAAAAAAAGACTCACAAATTTGAGGAGTAGAGTGTTCTCTCTCAGAGCTCCGATGCATCCAGCAAAACCCAGGATAAACATCACACCACCCACCACCAGAAAGAGCCAGACGGGGTCAAAGCCACCCAGATCAGTGATGGAGGAGATGTTTGAGAGCACGCCCTGACAGAGAGAGAAAGGGTTAGGTCCTGTTCAGATGTAGTATTAAGATCTGATCAGAAGTTTCACACACGTGTCCTGATTATGTCCTCACTGACCACAGGGCATCACATTTCTCGACCAAAGTTTTCACCAGAAATTCCAAAACATTAACATCAGTTCAAAACGAGCAGAGAAAATGCTGTTGCACAACATCTCATTAAACTGTTGAGCAATGTTACTGACCAGTTGGTCAACAAGATATCATACAATCAATGGAAGGCCAAACATTTGCTTTATGAATCTCTCTTCATGTGCTTTTTACACCACCAGCACTGAGGAATAAAGAGTAAAAAAAAAAAAAAGAGCAAGAAATAAAGTCAAATTTACAGACACTTATTCATTACTGTGTGGGGGAGAGTGTAAGAGTCTACGTCTGTGCTGTCAGTGTTCAGGGAGTTAAAAAATTTCACTTGACAGCTTTATGGTTTAATAGTGTAGTGTTTTCTTTAACAGAAACATCTGGCAGCTAAATATAGACTAACAGAACTCTAATACTGATCTTCACACATTTTGAAGTCTAACATCAAGTCAAACACAGCAACATTTTTACAGGATCTCTTAATAAAGCAGTATCCAGTTTGCTATATTTCACCTGTAACTCTCTCTCTCTCATTTTCTACCGCTTTATCCGAACTACTCGGGTCACGGGGAGCCTGTGCCTATCCCAGGCGTCATCGGGCATCAAGGCAGGATACACCCTGGACGGAGTGCCAACCCATCGCAGGGCACACACACACTCTCATTCACACACACATTCACACACTACGGACAATTTTTCCAGAGATGCCAATCAACCTACCATGCATGTCTTTGGACCGGGGGAGGAAACCGGAGTACCCGGAGGAAACCCCCGAGGCACGGGGAGAACATGCAAACTCCACACACACAAGGCGGAGGCGGGAATCGAACCCCGACCCTGGAGGTGTGAGGCGAACGTGCTACCCACTAAGCCACCGTGCCCCCCACTTCACCTGTAACTAGTTCACTAAAATCTTTTGTATTAGATGTCAATACCAAATGTGAAGAGAGTAGCATTATATCCATTCATTCATTTTCTACCGCTTATACGAACTACCTCGGGTCACGGGGAGCCTGTGCCTCAGGCGACATCGGGCATCAAGACAGGATAAACCCTGGACGGAGTGCCAACCCATCGCAGGGTACACACACTCTCATTCACTCACACACTACGGAAAATTTTCCAGAGATGCCAATCAACCTACCATGCATGTCTTTGGACCGGGGGAGGAAACCGTAGTACCAGGAGGAAACCCCCGAGGCACGGAGAGAACATGCAAACTCCGAACACACAAGGCGGAGGCGGGAATCGAACCCCGACCCTGGAGGTGTGAGGCAGACGTGCTAACCACTAAGCCACCGTGCCCCCAGCATCATTATATAATGGAATAAAATATTGATTTATATCATTCTTTGTGCATAAAATTCTTTCATGAGAATTGGCTTTGATGTTGTCTGAAGTGGTTTCAAAAACACGATCGTGTCTGCTGAGAACAGACTAACCCGGCCTGAGCAACCGAAATATCCAGTTCTCTTCCATGTACACGGAGAAGTTTCTCTGTCTTCAGTGTCGACCGTGCTTGTTTTCACAGTTACATCCTCCCCATGCTACAATGTGTTCTGATCAGTAAAAATGTGAAGGCAGGCAATTGAGGACAAATGCTAACTTTCCAGAAAAGATTTTTTTAGGTGCATTGGCTTTAATGAGAAAGACCAAAATTATCTACCACTTAAAGACCGCCACAGTCCTACTCTGTACATTTTGCTTAATATCTGGCTCTTTTTGCTATACAGCACCTAGAAAGCTGAGGTCTGTCATTATACCCACTCTGGGTTAGCAAACAGAGGCAGACAGAAAGAGTTAAAAACAATTGACTTTACTCTTTTGACCTTACTGTGGAAAGATGCTCGCTTTAAACCATAGAAATGTCTGACACCCTGCTGGGATGAATTTAGATTACATTAATAAAATATGAAGATAAAATGAAGACGAATAGAACAATAATAAGAATACACTTTATTATACATTCATGTTTGCCAAATCCCCACTAGCTGAATACAGAATAGCCCACCAACTATAACACTAAGATAGTTCCTTAACAAATGTGTTTTTGACACATTCTTACCTTCTCACTCCATGCCCATAGTCCAATCCCCAGGAAGGCCACCCCCAGTAACTAAAAACAAAACAGAAGAAAGGTTCTGTAATTCAACACTTTATTCTAATATACAACATGTGTTCAGGATTTGACCTGATAAGTTCAATGCAACATCTTTCTTTACAAACAGAAGTCTTGTCTCTCACTCCACCCGGAAAATGTACGGAATGTACCAGAAAGGAAATGAAACCGGGGTCAATGAGAGTGAACGTGTACTGAATTTATGATTGCAACAGTTCACCCTGGTAACGATCAGGCCTTAAAGTGAAGGGAGTCAATGCAAGACATATTAACAAGTACAAACACATTTCCAGGGCGATTATCAACTGATATAATTCTAATACCTAGGTGAGGTTTGAGATGATATAATCTATTGTATTTGTATGAATAACAAGGTTAAAATAATAAGCTTGCTTTCTGTAATGATTGTGTAAAAGCCACGTGTTCACACATGCCTACACCCATGCACAGTTACACACACACACCCAAACATCCATTTATTTGATGTTTATGCAGTATACTATTTATATACTAATGATTGTGATTCTCTTACCTAATAAATGTTCCACATAAAAGTCAAGAGCACACCACTGCTAAGTAACCAACAGAATATGAGGGGTTAAACTGCCAGTGTTCACACACAGATGAGACCAGAGGAGTCTGGTTCCCCTCAATGCTTTATCCTCATATCATCTCAGTGAGTTTTACCTTTGCCACGATCACCTCTGGCTTGCTCATTAAAAATAAATGAATAATTTATGTTCTGAATTCATATATTTCTGACAAAACTCAGTTCAGGTCAATTCAGTTTTATTTGTATAGAGCTTTTAACAGCAGACAGTAGTCACAAAGCAACTTTACAGAAATATCTAGAACCAAGTGAACCGAGATTCAGCTTTCAAAATATATTTACAGGCAGCAATAGTGTGCCAAGCTCTCTAGAAAACTCCAGGAACCCTAATCTTGTAGGAAAATCTGCATTTCTTACAGTGTGAGATTAGGACTGACTGACAGTGATGCTTCAAATGATCAGATTTATTGTTCAGTCTGAAACATAGTGTTTCAAAGAATTTCAGTCCCTATGAGATGACATACACACTGCATACTGACTAAAGGATGTGGAAAACAATATTTAGCCATTCCAATATACAGTTTGCTGCTAGAACAACCTCCGATCTGCTTGGAAGGCTTTTATTAGATTGTAGGGCATGGCTGTTGGAATTTATACTCATTCAGCCACGAGAGCATTCGTGAGATTGGGTGCTGATGTAAAGTAAGAAGACCTAATGTGCATTTAGCATTCCAGTTCATCCCGTAGGTCTCCAGTGGGGTTGAGGCCAGGGTTCTGTGCAGGACACTCCAATTCTTTCACACTAAAATCAGCTCATCTCCCTAGAGCTTGTATGTAATGGAAAAGAAACTGTAAAGCTACAGCACACAAAGACACAGAAATTCTGTGCTTCCAACCAAGAGTTCGGGTAAAAAACACATATGGCCGTGATGGTAAGCGGTGCACAAACATATATATGGCCATATATAGTGTAGTTAATGAGATCAGAAAAGCTCCTGATGCTAACCAGTTTGAATAGGAACCAAACACTAACCAGGCTTTAAATAAAGTTCTTTTTATAATAAATACAGCTGCAGGATTTTTAACACTTTTTTGTATCATAGTACACACAGACACACACACACACACACACACACACACACACACACACACACACACACACACACACACACACGGTCTGACAGTGAGAACACCAACACTCGACTTGACTGTTTAATGTGATTAGTAAGCTGATGCTGTTTGTAAAACAGGGCCTGGAGTGGTTATGGGATGCTTTTGTCATCTCCTGTTTCAATCATTAACGCTGCTGACATTCATATAGGAAATCGGAGTTAAAAACGAATACCTCTTTTCCTAGCTAGATTACACATTTCTGATCTAAAATCATCAATCATCAGTTAATGAATGCCTTTGGGAATACAGAACATTATGGCAATATAAAATGACATGAATTACTTATTCTGCTATATGATTATTATATTAGTTGATATGAATTGTTGACATAACGATATGTCCCTACGTGGGACTGAAGTTGGACAAGGGACCTTTCAAGAGTAAAACAGGAAGCATCCAACTGTGCTCAGAAACCGGATGTTTGGATCTGCTCTTATAACAGCTCTTATCACAACTACTGCACAGAGTCAACATTGTACTTTAAAGTATTTAATATAAGCTACTCGTGTTTTATTTGATCGCACTTCACATGCTATGTACAGCTGAGATGACGTGGTGTGACTTGCTAAGTTATACGCAAGAGATTTTTTTTTAAACCATTTATGACCATCATCATTGGCCAGGTAAAATGTCATAGAATCACTTTTCTCACAAGGAGTGTATTTCCAAGTGTATTTATTGTTACTGCTGTACTTTTTGAAGATGTTTAAATAGGTTTGTTCTGTTTTCCAGATGTGCCAATCTTACTTTTACAAATTTTGTGAACAACCGTTATTTATCCCACATCCACCAAGTTGCCACTGCAGGGCCCCTGAGCAAGGCCCTTAACCCTCAATTGCTCAGGTGCATAAACTGAAATAAGAAAATGTAAGTCACTCTGGATAAGAGTGTCTGCTAAATGCTGTAAATGTAAATGTATTTGCACCCTGTCTGGTGTGTCCAGCTCCATACCACAGATACTGCTGTGCTCCCAAATAAACACCAATTCTAGTGTGTTGTGCAATAAAACCATGACATGAATTCCAGAAGCTGTACCGGGGGATTATTTCTCTGAATGATGCCCAAGACACATTTTGAATATTTAATGTCCTCAGATGTCAGTTTGTGCAGGAGTGTCCAAGAGAGTGAGGCAGCATCTGTGCATCATTGCTACTGTACAAACTCACAGTGATTTGTTCGTTCCGGTTTCATCTTCACCTGAAAAGCTTTCATAGTGCAAGTGAAAATTCTGTTCCTGAAAATAACCTTTAGGAAGTAACAGTTCTAAAAGTCATGCTTATCAGAAGGAAGGAAGTGTCATGCGCTAAATTCAAGACCCACAGCCCCGTTTTATTTTAGAAGTTGAAACAAACAAAGGCTTTTTCTGTTTATTTCTTTCTTTATCTGTTGCTGCATATGTACCAGCTTTGGAATTTGGGCACAGGGTCAGCCATGAAACAGCATCCCCGTAGCAGAGAGAGTTCTCACTCAAGGGCCCAACAGTGGCTTGGTGTTGTGGGGGCTTGAATATTGTACATGAGTATTAAATACAGAAAGGGCCTGTAGTACACTATTGCTCAACATTTTCACACTATCCAGAATTCACAAAAGACACTTTTGTCTGTAGCCAGCAGAAAAGTGTTTCTGTAAACCACTGTATACACACTACATTGTGATTTTCACTTCTGCTTAGATGCTAACTGTACTGCATTTTGATTGTAATTGTAATCGGCACAACAACAAAGTCGAACCTAATGCAATCGAATGTAATCGAATTCTGAGTCTACATTTACATGTTAAACCCAATTAAAGGAACAAAGATTAATTGTAATACAATTTTGGTCATTAGCATACATTTTCCATTCCCTTGTTGTTACATGTTAGAAACTCCGCTATAGATACTGTGTGGACAAGGCTGTTTTATTCGTTTAATCTGTCTAGTTGTATTAAATGTCTGGACACAACAACATGCCCTAAACTGCTACTAAGGAGTCGACTCAATATACTGCATGAACTGCATGCAAAGATATAACCAGGTTATTTCTTGTCCATCTTGTACTATAAATTCAAATAGTGTTTACAGATATTAGGGGACTTTCTAATCGTATTAGCCCATTCAAGAGCTATGCTGGCTTAGGCTCCTAATCAAATCCTCAAGTTATTACAATATGAGCACCTCCTGTACTTCAGTGAGGTTTCCAGGACTGTTTATCTAGTAGGTTTACTTTCATTCTTATAAGGAAAACTGAAACACAGCATTCACCTAGTGAAAGGCAAAGTTAGTGATAATTATACGACCATCACCTTGATGAGACATGATGCTAAAACATTTTGTATATCTTTCCAATGCTTCACTATCTCCATTAACCGTTCACATGAAAGCCTCCTTTGTGTCCTCATGCTGCACCCTTGCATACATTTTTTTAATTGGAAACAAAATGGAAAAAAGCCCCAGAAGACCTACATCATGTACCCAGGAAATGTAATGCAGAAAAACAAAGGACTACATTCACTGGAAAGACCGAACTAGTGGAGCACGACACTGGAGACCCACTCTGATGACACACAGAACATGGGAAGTGCTTTGAAGTGTAACTGTGAAGCTGAAAATATTAAGTGAGAGCAATATGAAGCAAATGTACACCGTAAATACTGCTGCATGAATTATATTTTTTTCTTTTTCTTTTGAATAAAACCAAGCATTTATTAAAAAAAAATCGAAATAAAACAAACCCTTAGGTGTAATTTATGTACTGTAAAGCCTATTATGTTATTGCATGTTATTGCCCCCAAATTTTGGGAGTGCAACATTTCCTTGACATTTTGCTGGAAAATAGGACCAATTAAGTGGAATTTGATTTTTTCTAATAAATTATTTAAGATTGGGTTTGCCTAAGCTAATCAGGATTCTCAGGGAAAAAAGCCAACAGCAGCAGAAGTGTTAGGATTTACAGGAGGCATGAGGTCAATAAAGAGTATTTATTTCATCAGCCGGCAGTGGAATCAGAGTAAGCCTCTAATTTATAGGACACCAAATCTGTACCTGATTTAGAAACTGAATATTAACATTATACCTTAAAGTGAAACCTGTGCACATTTCATGTGCAAGACCTTTCTAACAAATAAGATAAAGAATAATGCACCAGAAAAACACCACAACAGCCTGATTATAAGGCTGCAATCGCACAAAAACCAAGTTAAACTTGAAAGTTCTCATGTTGGATTAAAACAGAAATAAAAATGGTGAGGGTCAGAGGACTGAGTAATGAGTGACGTTACAGAGACACTGTAATGCAGATTAGCTGTAGATAATAAACATAGGGCATGCAGTACTAACAGATGTTAGGTGAGAGAAATCAGCCCTAATGGCATCTCAGGGAGTTTTTCCCTTGCCACCAGCACCTCTGGCTTGCTCATTTGGTGTAAATGTAAATTTTTTACACACACACACAGTTTATAGTAAGGGCGCATTGTCGATGCTCCCAAGACGTTTAAACCAAGCAAAGAACAAAACAAGTGTGCTGGAGGACACACATATACCTGTCCAATGCCATTATTGTTGTTATTATTATAAGCATAATAATAATAATAATAATAATAATAATAATAATAATAATAATAATAATAATAAAATATCTAGAATTTTTCTGTTTTGCTTTCCTGTATATACATACACACACATATATACACACACACACACACATATATATATATATATATATAATGTATATAAAAAAAATATATATATATATATAAAAATAATACACACACAAATTTAAATACTCTGTCCACTATAAAAAATTTACATTTTTAACTGATTTAAATATGGAAAGAAAACCGTCAGGACAGAAAAACAGGAAGATGGTAGATATTTTTTTATTATTATTATTATTATTATTATTATTATTATTATATTTGTGTCCTCTAGCACACGTTGTTTTCTTTGCTTGGTTTAAACGGCTTGTGAGCTGAGAGGGAGATTGAGCGACAATGTGCCATTACTATACACTCCGTTGACATGCTATTAGCTCAGTGGTTTCGAACCTAAGCTCATGAGAAAGGCGATTATGTTTGTGTACAGTAACGCGCTCGACACAGTGAACTCTGCATGCAGGCTGGAAAATACTCTCCTGAGTAAAGTGAAACGATTCCAGGAGGGAAAAAGCGTGTAAAAACCGGACGTTAAAAAGTTTTATTGGTCTCCGAAGGACGAAGAAAAGAAGCTCGTTTACAAGAAGGGGATTTAAAATGGACGGAAGAAGACAATATAGTATAGAATAGCAGGATGAGACGAATATCAGCGTGTTTTGTATTAATAAACAAACCCACCTGACTCAATAAGACGACGTTTGGTCTGTCGGTGTTTACTGGGAATATTTCTTAAAAGAGAAATGTCCTGTTAACCGATTTATATCGTTCCTCGTCGTCTAGACTCCTCTCACACAGACTCCTCTCACAAAGACCGCACCGTTTGGAAATCGTTAAACACGAACAAACCGCCACCCGAGCGCGAGCTTCAAACAAAACAAAATATACACTCACCCAAAATATTATGTTAAATCCAAATATAAAGTATTTGATGCAGCAGCTGACTTCCTGTCCATTGTAATTCTTTCCTGACATCATTGATGCTCGTCCACATAAGTCCTTTCTGAGAGGAACAGTGTAGCAGGTTCAGTTTGTTTACTACCGCTTTTTGTCTAATAGAAGCACCCGCATTGTGGTTTATACACACAGAGACATCATTAAGGATGGAGTCCTTGACTCAGCTAAATATTATAGACTTTAATGTATATATTCACGGGACGTGCGGTCAATCAGAAAGGTACCTGATAAACCCAATGAATCTCGGCTTACTTTCACGGTTAATCTAAACCATTAGTTCTCTGCTTACACTTGACATGGTTGATCTTGATTGACCGAAATCTCGACCAATCAAATGCGCTCTCGCGAAAAAGCGGTAGGCGGGACTAAAGACTGCATCACTGTTATTCTTAGACTTTACCTCAACGTGCGTTTGTTAAATAGCGTTTTTTTTTTAATTAAAAATGAATAGAAGATTAATTAATAATTAAGCACCTAACCGTATGTATAAATTATATTTTTGTCGCTCGTTCAGTGCAAAAGATGAATATTTGATAGTATGGATCCGAGTCATCTGGAAGTAACACACGATTCCTCCTATAAGAGGGTATTACTTCGGTCTCAAAATGGCTCAGTTGTGCAGAGGAGTTTAATGCAAAACCTGCAGGAAGATGTGAAGGTCAGAAACTTCTGCAGGGGGAGACAGCAAACGCCTTTGTGTGATGAATATTCCGTATTTTATTAGTGAGTCGGTTCAGCTGACCAATAAGAGTCGACTCTATGACTTACCAAATGGTTCAGTGCAAATTTTCCCCGAAAACCACCCAAACTTTCTGGTCTTTGCTAGTCGACTGTTTATAATGACCAATTAAGATTACCCTTGTGCTTATTTAGTCTTTCACGATTATTTGAAAGCTATTTCAATGTAATCTGAAAAAAATCTGTTCAATTCAATTAGAGTCGACAAGCTTTTTAGCTGGAATGATTTTTGTAAGAAACATTACACACATAATATATAATATCACATTGTCATTTGCTAGCTAAACAACCTGCTACCATATAGTGCTCTTAAGTGTTTCAGGCCTTATTCTGTGCATATAAATGAGAAAAGGTGAAATTTACATTTAGCAGACACCCTTATACAGAGTGAATTACAACTGAGGTTTAAGGGCCTTGCTCAGGGGCTTGGTCCTGGGGTATGAACCCATGACCTTCCGATCAGTAGTACAACACGTTAAACACTGAGCTACCACATCCCACATTTAATTTGAAATCACATTCAAGTACATTTAAAGTATAACTGACAAAAACAAGCTTCTCAAACAGTGCTCATATTCATGATAATGTACGGGTAAAATTTAATACAAACTTTGCTAAATTTAACAGGTGTTATAATATTACACTTACTGAGAGGAAGGCTAACAAATTAAAGAAGAAACTACAAAGCAAAAGAAATGCTTTTTAAACAGTTAAGATGCTTCAGCCTCATTTTTCATTTTTGAATCTTTTAAATCTCTGAAATGAACAACCATTTTTTGGCATTTTTTGCAATACGAGTTGTTCTTGACAGTGAAGCCATTAACTACAAACCTCTAAAGGAGACCGCTGGATGGCATACAGTGTAAAAAGCAATATTTATTTTCAAGTGGTCTTTAATAAGTTCCAAAAGAATATATGTTTATTGGAAAATGGTTATATTACAGTAATGTAATTTTGCTGGAGCTAGTTCCTTATATAAATTTGTTACTTGATGTTTACTGACACTTTTTTCTTATAAGATTACTATCTATTCTTAACATTATAGTTAAATGAACTGAAAAGTGACAGAATAACCATATACAAGTAATATAAATTATACATAGTTATACATTAGAAAATCCACAATGTCCTTGTAAAAATGTAGGAATTCCTGTCCTCTTGTGGTCAAAAGAGTAAATGTACATCCATGCAGGCTGTCTTTTAAACGAATTCATAAGCATTGCATAAATACTTTATAATGCACTACTGGGGGAGTTATGTATGCTTTAAAACCTTTGAGATGCAGTATATATATATATATAGCTTTGTTCTTATTAATAGCACATTCATAAAAGTGTCCACCTGTCATCTTATCTGCTGAAAGGTGAGTATTTACTGTATCTGAGTCATATAGGAGCATGAAATTAAATGCTGCTCAGTTGAAATGTTGGTGTTTTGTTTTCGTTTAAAACTACCATATAGTGCTATTCTAATAGTCAAGAGGCTTTTATTGTCATTTCAACTGTATTATAGCTGATGCAACTACATAAGACAACAGTAATACATATTTATTTTGAATTATGTAGCTGCATCAGCTGATAAAAATCAGATAGGTTTTTTTTGTATATGTTTGCATGGTATCTTCTACATCTTTGTACACACATTATATATTTCCTTACAACTAAGTATCATGAAAGGGTTAAATGAAGGGTTAAATGATCATTAAGAGTGGTTATCTTTTCTCTCTTCCAGGTCACATAATTTATTTAATATTATCTATTGAGTTTTGATGTGATGCCAGTATTGCTATAAAATATAGTTATGCAATGTTTATGCAATATTTTATGAAGACCCTAATTTTGAACCATTCACATGAAGTCACCTAAACTTCAGTCCCCAGTTAACATGATGGATTTCAGCATCTATTGTAACAAGATGTGTTTCCCATTTAATGTATTCTTAAAGGAGATCATAATAATTGGCAGGAACATGGACCATCCTTAGGAACCATGTTATTATTCGAATACCCCATAAACACTTAATCAAGTCTTATTAATGAGTTAAACAGCTTCAGATAATATATATCTTACTCTGCCAGCACATTAGTGTTGTATTTGAGTAAACATTAAAGTTTTATTTCACCCATTAATACTTGATCTAATATTGTCTGAGCAAACACATCTCTGTGCCCTGATATCTCTTATCTGCTTTATGACGATTTCATTTGAGGCGGTCCGATACATCACCGTGAGAGGAGACGTCTCCTGTGAGGTGCAGTGTGGACTGGAATGAAGCACAAGGTTACAAACAGATTCTGTTTCACATTTCTGTTTAAAATACAACTAAAATGTAGTTTCATGTGCAGGTACCTTTTGTTATTTTCCAAGTGCTTATCCTTTGTTTTCTGATGAGCCAGAGTATGATTTGCCTGTTCCTTCATGCACAAACCCCTTTGAAATAGATATATAGTGTATTGTAACACAATACATAAATAGATAGATGAATAGAAAAAAGTTAAAAAATTAATAAAACATGTCAGCTACCTGCAGAAGCTGATGTTAAATTCAGTTGGCTGCAGTATCCATTGACTCAGTTCAGTTTTATTTATTTCAACAAGATGTTCATAAAGCATGCATGTTGTGTCATTTGTGCTTCTTTGCTGTCTCAGTTGTGAATGTTGTTTTATCAGATGAGTGCTCTCTCTACAGTATTGTCTCTGCCTGCGCTCAGAAATCGGCCGCTCTGTTGGCTTCACCTTGTAAGTCACCAGCAGAGGCTGGCTTAGAGAGCTTGTGTTTAGGCAGTACAAGCTCTGTGTTAGGGCCTCATGGAGCACCAGGCTGCCACTTTCATCCCTAAAGCGCAGCTGGAAGCCCAGGATGTGTGGTCCATGGATGTGGTGAGGTAAAGACTCTGTCACATTGAACACATCATAGCCTGATGCAGGAAGCTGGTCCAGAGTAAGCAGGTACTCAGTGAGGGGGCCACTTATGCTCAGGTTCCCTGCTCCATATGAGAGGCTATGTACAGCCACGGTTACTGTAAGTGGTTCAGGGTGTAGGGTTTTTCTCAGTAAGATCAACTCAGCAACAGACATGGAGGGTTGTATGTATGACAAGTTGAACCAGATCCAACCAGGTTTGCTATATTTTGTGCCTAGATAGTAGCCATATGAATAAGCATTAATGCAATTACTTGATTTGTTTCAATGAAATGAAAAATCTTTTTTTTTTTTTTACATATGATAAAAATCAACGCTATTTAAGGTTCTGTGCTAAAGAGTAAATGGGAAGTTTCTTACCTTGTACACTTCGGAAACTCTGCACCAGAGTCCCATCTGAATTGCTTCTCGTCCTCGACTCCTGTGTGCTCAGAAGATGGTAAATTTGCTTCATATATGGATGTGGCTTTGCTTGCTGAGGAACCGACAGCTTATTGATGTGAAGCATCTCCAAAATGGCCTTGCTAAGATCCCTGTTTTCAAAATCTTCAGGAAGTTTCTCTACAAACCTCAAGCCACTGAGAGCATTTAGGGTTACAACCACATACAACAAACAAAAAAATCCTTTGCACTCCATGTTAAAAAGACAGATAAAGAAGAGATTTCTGGTCTGTACCTCACAAGATGAAGTCACAGTAGGAAAGCTGAACCTCATTTACTAATTGTGGGTGTAGGAAGGATTCACAAAATGCACACCACACAGCCAAACTTAGAGAGAAAGCAATTACCACTCACACTGAAAATGCCTGGAATGTTACAGTCCATTTGACATGCATTGTGTCCGTGCTGTTTCTGGCAGCAGTGCAAAGCAACAAGTCTTGTTTTGGTTTGGGGGCGATCACTTTTCTTTATTTTTTCTTTCTTTTTTTTTTGTGGATTCGCACTCGCTTTTCAGCTGTCTGAACATTTTACCAAGCTTTTCTATCTGATAATTGTTTATTACCTGTAGAGAAACTAAACATTTGATAGCAGAAAGCTTATGTATGTGTTTTCATATAACATTTCTGTATGTGGTTGTTTACGTATTGGTTGTGAATAAAAGGATTAAGTTCCAGTGTTCTGGGTTTGTGGACTTTTTGGATCTGTGTTTTTTTCCTTGTCGATCCCCTGTCAGAAAACTTGTAGGTAAATGAACTGGTAACGCAATATTGCACCTATTGTTAGAGTGTCATCCCATATGTCTTTTCTACCAGGGTTCTTGGTATAGGATTCACCACCACCCTGACCAGAATAAAGCAATTACTGAAATTCTGGGCCACATGTTTAAACAGCAGATGTCAGTGTTGAATAATTCAGTCAACTATTGCATTTCTCAGTAGTCCATTGTTTCCTCTTAAATATTGTGCTTTCTTACAACTGAATTAGCAGAATATCATTTTAATACACATTTAATTTACCCAAGTTTGGTGTGGGTTTTAAAGAACGTTTTAAAGGACAACAGTTAATAAATACTATCAAAATATGCGTATAAATACATATAAACATATGATTGGATTTGTCATCTGGTGAAAACTGTCACAGGATCTTTAAGATTTTTAGCAAGTAGTGGAATGTCTAGAAAATTTAATATTGTTTGTAGAAGCATTCGTTTTTAAGAAACAAATGAACAACAAATACAAACTCATCACAGAAAAATAATCAATAGTTTATGGGTTAATGGGTTAATCAAGTGCTTAGTAGCATAAACGTCATCTTTTAGCATGGCTGGCTTTCAAAATACTTCAGACTTGTTGCAGTAGTCTAGTAAGGGAGCATCATTTCTTAAGTGCAAATTCAAAATTAATTTAAAATTCATTTTAAATTCAGTATTCACTACAGCAGAAACACATTTTTCATTAAGTAAAAGTAACTCATAAAACATTTAATGCGGCTTTTAAAACTGTATATCCAAATTCATCAGTTCTGATCATTCTCAGTTAGTCATTCAGAATATCTTTATGCCCCCATTAAACAGAGTGACCTTTTCTCTCAGTGAGAAAGGTGAACCTGGATCTTTTACTTCCTAAAACATTGTCATGTGCCAACAAGCCCCAGGGAATGAAAGAAGCAGATAATAGGTTGTATGTGCATACAGACTCCTTTCCTGTAAGGAGGGAAGACTGGGTTTGGGACATTGTATAGGCGGGGGGAGGAGGGGTGTGTGGTATTTGTCTTTTCTGCAAGCAATTGGTGTTGGTCTTTGTATCCAGATTGTTTTCTAATTGAATACAGATTTTCACGACTGAATTCACAAGAGTGCAACAGCTGTCTGCTTTTTATTTATTTGTTTGTTTGTTTGTTTGTTTGTTTAAACCAGTGATTATTTTGTGATCTTCTGTAATTTTCTTTAAACATGCTAGAAAAATAGCTTTTTATGCTCTTATGTGGACCCCTATAAAGAAACGTAGCTTTTTTCTCCAGTTGTAGCTTTGCCCTCTTCCTCATTAATCATACACACCACAAATACAGAGGAGAATGTTATTCTTCATAATTAGATTTAGTTGAGCTTTTAACTGGTGGGGATTTTTTAAGTCAGAGGTCACATGAGGGCAAAGGAAACTGGTGTCAGCAATGTGTCCAGACTTGACAGCTGTTGGTTTAACCATAACGTACTTCGTTTACACCTAAACATTTTGGTTTTACTATTGAATAGTTTTTGGATGATTGTTTATAGAAAGAAGGTGTTTGTCGCATCTGCCTTGGTCTCCAACAATTCAAATCTCTCTCATAACCTGAGTGGAATTCATTCAGCAAAAATACAAACAACGAACACAATTTTTTTTTATATTGAAAGTGTTTTTGTAACTGTCTGCACACATTTTGCCTGCATTCCTGTACAGCCATGATGAAAGATTTAACACTCGTCCTTGAGTCTTTAATTATCTAATGGTGCATGCTTTGTCACGTCCTGCACACGTTCACTATCCTCTTTTCTTTAATCTTACATTGTCTGTGTTTGTGTCTCTATTTTTGCCTTTGTTAGGAGACTCTGTACTTCTCCATGCACTCCTCCCTCTGGACTCTGTGGAGTGGGACAACATCTCTGATTCCCTCCCCATGTGCTCACACAGACTGCCTCCCTCTTCCCTCCCTCTGTCTCTCTGCAAGCTGCTTCAGGCTCTTTGCTCAATTAGACAGTTGCTGTGCAGGGTAGAGGAGTGCTCAGGGGCAGTGGAGTGTTTTTGGAGATAGAGAGTTGCTGTTTGCGCTTTAGGTAAGAACACAACTGTTTGTTCTTGTGTCTATGTCTAAGATAAATGCAGGCATGATGATGGATTATTTCAGTGTAGTGTGACTGTTTTTTTAGAAAATCCACACATCCACTCACAGCTGTCAAGCAGAGATTTGTTGCTAAAAGAATTGTGTTAATAAAGTTGAAGGCTCATAACAAAATATTATAAAATGTTCTTATACTATTTGACTTTTTGGCTTTTAACGTTGCAATGAAATCATCTTTGGTCAATTTTTCCTGATAAAAAAATCATGCAGGTTTAATGATTCTTTCTTGGTATTACTTTGATAGATTTTTAATAGACTATTATACATATTTGTGTGCTTACTTTTGACTGCTCAGAACTTGAGGCATTATAATACGGACTATACTGACATTATTCAACAAAAGTTTATCTTCATAAGACCAGTGTTACGTGTAAACTTGAGCAGTGTTCGTAAGACAAGTGCACAACCTCCACTTGAATTTGGCACTGGCCTTTTTGCCCAGGAGCCTTTAACATTTCTGTACACTGGACAAGGCTGTCCTGGTTTTCTGCCAAAAAATGGAGGCTGAGGCTCTTTAGCAAGAGGAGAAGCAGCTTTTTTTTTTTTTTGCCTCCCCCTTTGCACCCCTTTGTGCTTTACTCATCTCTGGTTTGGAAACAGTTGGCTGTCTGGGACCCTGTCATTAGTGAGATGAGAAGCAGGGCTCAGCACTGTGAAGAACAGGCTTCCGATTTTGCAGGCTCCAGCCGGTGTCTCCACTTGAACACAGCTGTGGATAGAACCCACTTGTCAAGAGAGAAACATCACATGTCTTTCTCTGAATGACCCAAATTTGTGTCTTCTGGAACGTATAGTTTGCGGTGCTGTAGTGTTAATTATACCTAAGAATTTTACAGTCCCTGAGATTTTGTGTGTACATTGTATTCTTCTGTAAAAGTAGGGTTTCATGTATTATACTAGTCACAATAAGCAAGACTTTTAATGAACAACATTTAATCGCCATAGGATATTGTATTTAACAAGGTTAAAAAAACAGTAAGGATGTTTTTCAATCAGCTGCATATTATAATTTTATTGATTTATTTTTTTTCATATATTTTGATGCTGGAAACTCCCCCACATCCTTGAATGGAATTTGAGGCTAAGACATGACAGTTCAGAGAGCGTGCAAGCTCTCGGCCACCCACTCTGCCTGCCTTTAGCATCTAAATCTCATTGTCAATCTGAACCAACATGTAAATTTGTGTACAAAGGACTCTGTAGCAAATGGTTTTGAAGTCAAGATACATGTTACATATTAATGTAAGATATTTTCATTCAATGCTTTAATCAAACAGACCATAGGGGCTGTTAACTTTAAACTATACTTTGTTACTATACAAATGTTTTTACTATACAACTGTACTATCATTGATTCCAATGTTCAGTCAGTTTTTAAGCTTTTTATTAAGCAGGAGGAATTTTATTGAACTCATGAAGTTGCCTGATGCAGACCTCATGGAGTCTTTTCAATGATGGCTTGTTGAACTTGGTTCAAACTATAGCGAGATCACCCTTAAAAAGGAGAATGGTGTAATGAAAGACGATGTCTTAACATGTTGAATCTTGCCCTGAAGAACAATGTTTGTGGTTGGAGAACTGTGAGAACTTGTTGTGTGATCAGCTAAAGCATTGTGAATGTAGAGGAAAGAGGCATTGTGTTTTCTATTGTACAGCACAGCTGGCTTAAGAAATTGTATATATATATATATTCCTTTTATTTCTTCTTATTTGTTAATTGTCGTGTAAGTTCTATTGCATCATCCACAGTTGTTTTTTTGTTTTTTTTTGCTTGGGGAAACTTTGATGTCTGTTGCCTGTGTTTTGTGTGTGTGTGTGTGTGTGTGTGTGTGTGTGTGTGTGTGTGTGTGTGTGTGTGTGTGTGTGTGTGTGTGTGTGTGTCTTTGTGGCAGACTCAGGGAGTGATGTGTATTCTACAGCAGTCCCACTGATTGATTAAGGGCAAGAACAATAGGTTGTCAGAAAGAACTTTAAAGATGAGAAAAGACCCACTTCTAATCTGCCCCAAGCACAGTAAGGAATTTGTCCCTTTTTTGGTGAATAACACACAGACCTCACACTTAATCCTTTCCCTGTTATTAGGCATCCTGGCCTGCAGTGCTGTGGGGCTCAACTTACATTCGGTCTCCAGACATCGGCTTCACTGCTTATCATGTTGGACTTAGTCTAATGTTTGTTGGTGGCTTTTCATGGCTTCTTATTTTACCCAAATCAAATATTTTGCTCTTTCTGGACTGCAAATTAGTTTTCTGCAATGATCCTCAAACACATTGAATTTGTGTATAACCAGATATTAATTCCGGGGCTCAGCCAAGATCTAATTAAATTTCTCACTGTGGAGTCTGAATAATGTGAGATTAGCATGGAGTTAAAATTGGAAACAACTTTTACTAGTTTTGAAAAGGAAAGACAAGAATTGATGTTTACTTTCCACCAGTGCTGAATTGACCTCTTAGGGTAAACTTTACTTTGTGATCTTCATTAGCACCACCTACTTGACTAAAAATAAGTCTTTTCTATTTAAGACCCTAAACCAAGAATTCTGGTTCAAACCACATTTTTTGTCATTTTATCCAAACTAAAGTGATGACTAAGTTAAATCTGTTGGTCTCCAGGGTATCCATACTGTGCTTCTTTGGACTTCGGCCATTTCAGCTTCATGGTAGTTATTTGGTCCACTCATGCTGCTTTCCATCAACTGTAAGTCAGTGCAGTGAGCAAGCACACATTACAGAGTATCCCTGTCTTCAGTCATGATAGTTTGAAAAACAGCTATAGAACATCATGTTTAGTGCTTGATCTTATAGTCATTTGAAGTCTGTGGTATTTTAGGTAGAAATCTATGATCAGCTTGGAAAACAAGTGAACCTGTCAGAAGAACTTTGAGCTTTATCTCACATAGGAGCTAAGGTTAGAAACTACAGTATATAGGACATGTTCTTGACATGTTCAGAAGGCTAATCCTAAATTTGGCCAACAAGAGAAAAAGTGCAGAAATTCTCAGATCTAAAATCTAGTGTGGCTTGTGTTCTTGACAAATATTCACATAAATTCAGTTATATTTTAAATAACATTGTGAAATATTCACTGTTTGCAAATAATCAAAAATACTATAAATATACAAATAAAATAGATTTTTAAAGTGATCATTTGATTTTCCCTTAGGGATAATCGCTTAAGGGGAATTTAAATGTGTACCATGTGTATAAACAACCAGGTGTTAACATGTGCATCCAATGAAAAGTATGATGTCATTCCATAGAAAGACTGGAAGTGAGATGAACAATAGCTTGAGGGAGAAGGCTGTTTTTCAGTCTCTTCATGCTTATGTTAAGGCAAAAGTACATAACCTACATATTTCAGTGTTATGGGATTCATCACTGATGGACATTAATAAACATACTGGACATACAACACACTGGAAATTGAGCAATACATACAGTACTGATAAATATTAAACTTATTACACACAATACTTCCTACACAATTATTCACTTCATACTGTTGTCCTAGACAGCACTCTACATTCGTCACCTTTAGTGTAGTAAAGATCTTGCGTTTCATCTCAATGGAATAATATTTAAAAAAATTTTTGCATGTCATCTGTGTATTTTCCAACCACTATTTCATTTTTCCTGTGATTTTTAATAAACGAAAATCTTAAGAAAACCGGTGACTTGTTTAAAGTAAACATATGTGTTAGCAGCTGTATAGTACAACTGGTGTGTTTAAGAAAGCAGTGATAATATCAAGCTTTACAAAAACATTCCACCTTTGATTTTTTTTTACAGAAAGTTTTAATACCAGGCAAGGCTGATAGCAATCTGTTTTGTGCTTTCACGCTAGTTTATTATAATCATATTACTCTGGTATCTACATGTATCTTTGTACATCACTAAACTAACAGTCAGATTGTTTTAACTGTTGTTGTGTAATGTAACATAACTCATGACAACTTGTAAGCTATATATATGCAACAGCAAAAGGGGAAGCCATTTATCAAGTGTTAGGAGTTTTGGAAATGAATTGTAGTTGGGAAAATTTGTGTTTTCTATGCTGACAGTTTAGACAACTCCCTCATGACTGCTAGTATAGAACTTGAGGTCAAAGGTCATCTTTCAACTTGACATCAAACCTCATTGATCCTGGGCTGTATTTTTCTGTCTCTCCAGAAACACGTCAAGGAAAAGTGTCAATGAAATATTTTTCAGTGACGGGAAGAAACGTCACTGCATCTAGGAGCCATTGATTTTTTTTTTTTACTGGTTTTTATCAAATTAATTATAACTCTGTTATTAACTAGCCTTTTTCAATTATTTCTTTGTTTTAAATAATGTATCTATGTCTATATTCTTAAATTTTAAAAAAGGTTAACGTAACATTTTCTTAACAAGCAAAAACACAAAAAATACACTCTTTGAATAAGTATTTTAATTTTTTCCCTTACAGATCTTTCCTGAACATGTGATAATACACTGAAAACCTCTTAATATGGATATAAATAATCCATTCTGAAGAACATCCAAAAGGCATTTCTTCCAACTGATAAATTTATGAGGAACTTTGAATTTACAAACCAAGAATGGTTCTTCAAAAAAGGACCCGTATGTGGCCCTTTTGGTTTCTCTTTTTGTTGGGACTTTTGCACTTTTGCATATGTTCCCTGGTGAAGACCAACCATGGTCTAAGGGTGAAGAGAGGACAGGCAGCTTTCTTGCAGGAAGGAGATCTGCAATTTCACATACCCAGAGAGAAGGAAGCCTGTAAGCTGGAAGTGGTTCTGAACGAACCTATAACCCAACGTGTTGGCACGCTGTCCCCTCAGGTACTATACCTGATTTTAGGCTCACTGTTTATATCTCAAAACACGTTGATTTATGCTTGAAAATCCTGAGCCGAATACCTACTCCAGCTAATTATCAGTTCTGCCTTAACCAAAAGGATAATTGTCGTTTCCCCTCCATTTCGGTCGGTAAAATTTATCTTTTTTTGCACTTAACATCTGGAAGTTTATGACCCACAGGCTTTCTACAAAAATAAACAGTGATAATATTGTGAACAGATCATTTAATCTGGCAGGTGTGCTGGTTTGCACATGCTTTTCACCAGTTTTCATATATGTCAATACATTTATTCATGTAAATGTCAAACTATTTAAAAATCAGTCCAAATCAATTTAACCTGTATGGACAAGAGAGATGTTTTTTTTTTTTTAAATCTTTTTTACACTGTGGCTATGGCATTGCCCAGCCATTGTCTTAAACACAAACTTATATCATTAATGTTTTGAAATCTTTTAAATAATGCAAACAATAATTTGTAATTATTCCCATAACGTGTCTGTGAACAATTTGAACTAATGTGTGCATCTGGCTAAAAACAATGCTTTTTAATTCATTTTTGTGAATTTGTGTTATTTTATGTGGCTTTTAAAAGCACTTTGGGAATGTGATGGATCAGCAAACCATGCTATATTTACAGAATATTGCTGTGAATTAAATAATTATTACAGCATTAATAATTAATTAATTAATTAATAATAAAATTAGCCTCTGCTAATTTAACAAATGTGTTTTTGCAAAGCTTAGTGAAAGGGATTTGTGCATTTCTTAACCTTCTATTCGGTCACCAGATATTTGACTGCAACTATCTAGCTGATGAGGTGAAATATACTCATAATGGCTGTCCGATTTTAAAAGAAGACATTGTTAAACTTCGATTGTACAGGTATGTGTTTGGTTTATGAATGGTGGAATATTTATCTGCAGAGAATATTTACATGCAGATAAAACATATAAATAAATTGTGTCTTCGTTGTCTGCTTACAGCCATTCATTTTTGCCTTTTTTACCTAAAAACCCTAAATGTTTTGTATTTTAGACTTACAGAGACAGAGACATATAGCGAACTGGTTTCAATCCATATTGAGATAATGGAACCTGACTGTAATATTATAAAGTTGGGACCACAAACATTGCAAGTTCCAGAGTTCTATGGCCTGTCCAATATCCTTGATGGCAATGTGATGTCCTTTCACTATGAGCATCGACCCAACATAGAGTGTACAATTAGGGTGATAACACCAGACTCCGGGTTACCTGGACATGGCCAGCTGGTCACTGGTGACCTTGGCAAGCTAGAAGGCCCAAGAGGAGATGAACCAGATATCTTTGTCTCAATTCGACAACAATTAGGTATGGCATTTTCAAATGGCAGTTAAACACTATATATACGAATAATGCTGTTTACAGTCAGCACAGCACAGCTTTTAGCCAAATTTAGTATACTTAAGTATACTGATCCACATTCTTCATGTATTTTTATGCTTTCTTCAGAAAATAAAGCCAGAGCCAAATGCAAGAGTGAAGACTGTTTAAAAGGACTAAAATTGGTGACGATTACAAAAGTGTCTTGTGTAGAATTCTTAATGATGGGCATTCGCTATCAGCATATCGATCCTCCATCACCTGATATTGATTACATTGCTATCAAACTGGACCTCACAGACACAAGAAGTGGGAGCATAATCCAGGTATATTCTGTATGACAGAAGCATGGACCACTGTGCAAGCTGGCCATTTGTTCTACTTACAATCTCATCACCCATTGTGATATTAAATTATGTGCTTTAATCTTCCAGTCAGAGCAAGCCTGGATACCTGTTACCATTAAAGGTGCTGTTCCTAACCAGCCCCCAAAGCCTGCCTTCATGTCCATGTTTATACTGGAAGTAGATCAGTTCATCCTGACTCCACTGTCCACAGCCATCCTTGATGCAGTAGATGCTGAGACACCAAAGAACAGACTGGTGTTCAATATCACCATACCTCCCAGTGATGGCTTCATCACTCATTTGTCTGATCACACCAAGCCCATCTCATCCTTCACCTGGGTGGACCTCAATGAAATGCTTATTGGCTACCAGCCTCCCAATTCCAGCCACGTGCAGCGCAGGAACTATGAGGTACTGTGTACATACAGGACAAGACACGAATACAAGCACACCTTCTTTTCACTAATTCTGCTGCATAATGTACAGCTTGCATTCTGATTGTAAGTGTACTTGGTTGTTTTGTTAATTAAGTGTTCATAGCTTTCTTTGTTCATAGCTTTCTTTGTTTTCTTTGTTGGCATTTGATAAGTAATCCCTCTGCTTTACAGTTCTACATAGAACAGTACATAGAATGTCAATTGTAAAAATGCTGTACAAATAAACTTCAATTAAACTGAATTGAATTGAACTTGCAATGCTTTAGAATATTGATATCTTTCTTTGTAAATGTTTAAACAAACATGCACGGTAGTCTGTCACTAACGCTTTCGCTTTTACTCAATTAGGTAGAGTTTGAAGTTCATGATTTCTACTTTGAGAAAAGTTCACCTATTATGGTACATGTGTCAGTTAGAACAGCAGACACAAATGCACCAAGAGTGTCATGGAACATGGGTGAGTATTTTTTTTTCTGATTGACCACAGGCTTAATTATACTTCTAAACAGTAAACATTATTTAAATAATGACCACTGTATTCTGTTGATTCTAATAATGCTGAAATTTCCAAAGGCCTCAGCCTCCTGGAAGGTCAGTCTCGGCCCATCACATGGGATCAGCTACAAATTGTGGACAATGATGATCTAAAGGCTGTAAGAATCATCACTGTGGATGGCTTACAGCATGGAAGACTGACAGTCAGAGGTGTGTGATAATCAGCAGTTCTTCTTTTAATTATTGATGGAATTATCCAGAAAAGGCGAAAGACCATTATTAAAATTTATATATTTCAGGTGGAAAAGGGTTCATGTTTACTGTAAGTGATATCAAGGCTGGAGTGGTACGCTATTACCATGATGACAGCGATACCACCAAAGACTTTGTGGTCTTTCGGATCACGGATGGACGCCACCAGACCAGACACAAGTTCCCTATCAACATATTACCCAAAGATGACAGTCCACCATTCCTCATCACTAATATGGTCTTGGAACTTTCTGAGGGGCAAACGGCTCTTCTTAGAGGTTCTATACTACAAGCGTCAGATATGGACTCCAGTGATGACTACATCTTGTTCAACATCACAAAGCCTCCTCAAGCAGGAGATATCATGAAGTTGCCAGGGCCAGGAATCACAGGTTAAAAAGATATTTTTTACAACTTGTACAACTTGGTATCTTTATATCTGTGTATGCTTCCTAAGATCTTGGGGATTAATGTTTTCCTTGTAGGTTACCCTGTAATGCGTTTTCTACAAAAGGATCTCTTTCATTCCATCATCTACTACAGACACTTTGGCACTGAAATATTTGATGACTCTTTTGAAGTGGTGTTATCTGACTTCCATGATCCTCCCAATCTCTCAGAGCCCCAGGTATAATTTCTTGACACATCCAACACCAACCCTGTAACACAGTCTGGTAATCCTGCTATCACTGCTACCAGACACTGTACATTCATTATTTGATAAAGACATTCTACTGCTTAAGCTGACATGATACATCGGATTTATACAGTAATATGGTGATGGATTAATTCCCATGCATCATTATCTATTTTTAAAACTAATTCCCATGTGTCTTTTGTAGGTCATTGTGATTCAAATTCAACCTGTCCCAGATCAGCCACCGAAAGAGGTCCCAGGAGTTACACGACATCTGATAGTCAAAGAAACAGATGTGGTTTATTTAACAAAGCAGCAGTTGCACTTTGTTGATGTGGAGTCACCAGACTGTGAGCTTACTTACACTGTTACCACTCCACCTGTCTTCACTACCACTTTTGGGTAGGTGGTAAGGGATTATTCAAAGATCTTATTATGTTGGCTGTTAAGTGCAAAACAAGTTAGAAAATCTAAAAACAAAAACAAAGGATCAAATTTGTAAATTTATAGTCATATGTCTTGTCTTATTGCCAATAAACATGCACCGTACGAACTAATTTTGTCATGTACTGGTATATTAACATGTTTTGAACTTCAAGACCACCATACAATATTAACGTAAATAATTTCGATTGTAATAAAAATATATACGGGATATATACAGTACATGACTCTAGAATTTTAGAAATTTGTTTACTTACTTATGTTTACCAGAGGACTTGATGCAGGGAGGTTGTTCCTAGTTGACAGCATCCCAAAATTGGCTAAGGATCCCAATGCACCTGTACTCAGACTTTTCACACAGGTAAAAAAAAAAGTTTGTTTGTTACTTTTCTTGCAGTTTGGCCATTCAGGGGCATTCATGGACGCTAAAAGTTATCTTCCTTCCCACTAGCATGCTGTCAACTACATGAAAGTGGCTTATATGCCTCCGTTCCAAGATATTGGGCTTTATCCTCAGCATATTCAATTTGTGCTGTCCGTGACCAGTGAGCAAGGCCGAACTACCACTGGGATCTGTTTCAATGTTACAGTGCTTCCTGTAGACAACCAATCCCCCGAGGTATCCCAAAACTATTTGTTCAGACCAAATAATTTGATTGTGTGTATTAAATAAAATATTTTGTATGGTATTGGCTAGGCATTTGATAGGAAACCCTTATTTTAGTTAGCTAGATAAGATAATACTACTCTACATCATATTTATGTGAAGCATAAACAAAAAAAACACACACACACATACATATATATATATATATATATATATATATATATATATATATATATATATATATATATATATATATATATATATATATATTGTTAAATTGTATTTTCTGTTATTGTTAGGTGCACACAAATCAGTTGACTGTGGATGAGGGGGGAGAATGTTGGGTCAGTGGAGATTACTTGCACTTAACTGATGTGGATTCTCTGGAGGATTCACTACGTGTGATGCTGAAGAGAAGGCCTCAGCATGGTGATATGTATCTGGATGGTTCACCCTTGGGACAAGGCCAGACCTTTAATGTTAAAGACCTGAAAAGCTTAAAAGTTAGGTCAGACATTATTTCAGTCACTGTTTTAAACTATCAGTCAGCTTTTCTTATTTACATGCAACTTTTCATAACTTTTATTATGAACTTATAAATGAATTTATGATAATGGACATGTATGTTCCCCACATAGATACCACCATGATAGTTCAGAGTCAGAGGAAGATAACGTTGAATGTATCGCCACAGATGGGTTGAATTCAGTTGACTTTGTTCTACATATTAAGGTAAAAGAAATAAAACAAAAATCCTCATTATTTACTCACTGTGTTTATTAGTAAACCCGTTACTAAATGATATTTAACAGTAATACTTTCCTATTAATTGACAGGTAACACTAGTTAATGATGAAATGCCAGCACTGGTGCCAGGCTTAAAGACTGTTCTAGATTGTGCAGAGGGACAGGAAGTAGTGATCACCATTGAGTACATCTGTGCAACTGATGCTGATAGTGATGACAACAAACTGGTGTATCTGATTGCTCGTCAGCCATATCATGGTGTAGTGCTAAAGAATGGTATAGTGGTAGACAGGTTCTTTCAAGAAGATATAGAAGCCAGGATCATCAGTTACAAACACACAGGTAATAAAACCACTCCTTCTCTCTTCTTATTTGTATCATGGATTTATTTTTTTTTTTTTCAGAATGCTTTCCATAATAATGAAAATCTATTTACACCTCTTGCTAATTTAAAAAATAAATATTTGACTATATTTGAATGCATGATGGTGTCTGATGGTGTCTGAATAATTACTAATTTAAATAACCTTCCCAAGGCCTGGAGGTTGGATTGCTCCCTCGTCATGACACCATCACATTTGTGATTTCTGATGAACAGACGGATTCAGTTCCTTCATGCTGCTATGACAGAGTACCTCTGTTTAATGGGCAGACAAAACATCCCCAGGACTCCTTGCTAATCTATGACCTCAATATTACTGTTTATCCTGTGGACAACCAGCCACCATCCATTGTTATTGGTAAACCTTATTTGATTAATTTTTCATTTATTGAAAGTGATTTAAGCAGGCCTTAAGATGGAGGAAAGGTACTAGCACATAGTGTCATTTCATAGGTAATATATTCTTTTTAAAATATGAATTGTTTACTTCATGAATTAAGCTACATTTAACCAGTAAAATTGGGATTCAACATAGACTGAATATTGCACAGACACTGCTACTGACACTCAGGTACACATACCATACACATTAGGTACACTTTGGAGGTTTACTTTATGACCACATCACACATTGATGTCTCACTACCCTGTTATAGTCCCAGCTGTGTTGCGGATTGGTACTGGCACATCTGTTCAATGGTGGACAGGGTATAGAGGGTGTAACAGTTTGTGGGTAATTGGGTGATTGTATATCTTTTATGTTCAGTAGGAAATATATCTATAGTTCCACCAAGACATATATAATAGCTTTTGATATATGAACATTATTCATGAAAATGGGCTTTTTTTCCATCATTTTTTCCCTCTCTCCACAGGTGAAGTGTTTCAGGTGGATGAAGGAGGTTTTGCCTCTATCACTGTAGCACATATAGCGGCCTCTGATCAGGACACACCTCTGGAGGAACTGCAGCTTGTCTTGGTGTCTCCACCACAATTTGGATATATTGAGAATATTCTGCCTAGTCCAGGGTTTGAGAAAAGCAACATGGGAATAAGTATTGGTCAGTGCTCATGCTCTCATGGTTTCCAAAATAGCTGCCAATGAATGACTGCCCAGGAGTGTGTTTAAATGATTCAAAATAAACACAGCAACCAACATTATTGGCTTTTATCTGCTCTGTCTCGCAGCCTCTTTTTCCTACAGGGATGTACTGAATGGACACATAAACTATGTGCAGTCCAGACATCAAAGAACTGAACCCACTGCTGATCAGTTTATGCTTTACATCTCTGATGGCAAACACCAATCTGCTGCAATCCCCTTCTACATCATCATCAAGCCTACAAATGATGAAAGCCCAGATTTCCTAGCCAGGAACATTAGTGTGAGTCTAAAATAGTTGATAAAGTATACAAATTATTAAATATTAAAATCCTTTATTTCTGGCTAACACAGTGGTGGACATCATATGATTAATTTTACCATATTGCAATATACCTAGAAGCTTTTCTGTCTTACAATTTCTTACCTAGTGGCTACTATAATTATGAAGCACACATCTTGGTTTCTATGCTACATCCTGTTACAGAAAAATAGTAAGTATGGAGATGTTTTTTGCAGGTCCGAGAGGGAGACATGAAGGAGTTGGATGCTTCCATTATTAATGCTGTGGATTTAGATGTTCCCAAAGATCGATTAACATTTCGCATCATCCAGCAGCCCAAACATGGGGCTATTATGGGAGGGTTTCATGGTAATGATGTGGCCCATTATAAAAGATCCATCAAGAATCATGGAACAGAGGCTCAGGTCCAAGTCTTCACTATGGAAGATCTTAGAAATGGTACAAGTCATGAAGTGAATAAATGAATGAATGAATGATCAATCAGTCAGTCAGAAACTGGTTATTATTGCATTCTGTGACATGTTCAGAAGACTCTGATCCTTGTGAGTCTGTCTTCACAGGTATGACACTGATGTATTTGCATGATGACTCAGAGAGCGAGAAGGACAGCTTCATCATCCAGCTGTCGGATGGAAAGCACCAACTGCAGAGGCACATATTGGTTAATGTGATGCCTGTCAATGATGAGAAGCCATGTATCATTAGGTATCTGATACAAAATGAAATCACTCTTTTTATGCACAGAGAATTTGTGTGGTCTATGTATTAAAGGCTAGCATATTCAGGGGTACTAATAACTTATACTTAGGTGAGAGTATAGATAATATGCAACATCCTACTGGAAATATTCAGTCAGAAATGTACTCAGGTAAAATATTAAAAATGTAAAATGTTAACGTTTTAGCTGTAAAATGTTAATGTTTTAAGTAGGTCTCAGGAGATAACAAATTAGCAGGATTTTTTTCTACATTGATAGATTGCATACAGTAGGATGTTTTAAAATCTTAAATAAAAAGGATAAAATACAAATAAATTACAATGCAAATGAAATGAACTATGCTCTATCAATATACTATATGGCCAAATGTATGTAAACACCTGACCATCACCTACATATATGGTTCTTCCCCAAACCATTGCTACAAATTTGGAAACACAAATGTGTATAGAATCTAATTGTAGGCAGTAATATATAGAGCTCCAAAACGTGTTCCAGCATGAAAATGCCCCTGTACACAAATCAAGCTGCATTGACTGGCCTAAACACAGCCCTGACCACAACCCCATTGAACACATTTGGGATTTAAATAAAGTCTTCAATTTCAATAACACTCAAGTGAAGTACAAATAGCCCAATATCATACAAAGTATTATAACTTAAATAATAATTAGTGACATATTTTCCCACTCTCTGCATATATTATATATAATATTTATACATTTATGATATTTATATATAGCTAATAGCTATAGTATGTATGTGTGCTGCAGAAATACTGGGATTGAGGTGGAACCAGGAGAAGCCAGACTTATTTCCAGTGCTGTTCTAAGTGCTCACGACAATGACACTCCCTCCACTAATATCATCTATGTGTTTGAGAGTGTTCCTGTTCATGGCATGCTTCAGATTAAGGTCAGTGCACAAGAAAGACTTTTCATATTCCTACATTTCATTAACAAATATTGATTATTATTATGTCTCTGTGGTATGATGTTCAGACTGCAGAGTGTGTTAATGGATTCCAATAAGAAACTTCTACAGTAGTAACAGTCTTATAGCACAAGACATACATAGCACATTTATAATGGGATAAATTTGGTTTCCTATTCACGTTTGTATGGAACTGTTTAAAAATCAGTTCCATGAATTATTAACCTTTATTGACCGATACAGATTAGTGTAATTTCCAAATAACTTTCCAATAACAACACATTATTTCCAATAAAATAAAAGTGGAAAAAAATGGAGATCCCACTGTACAGGTAAACAGAAATTCCAATCATATTTTTAACAAGGGTAAGTATGTTTTTGTGAGATGCCAGTGATTGTACATCATCATATAATCATAGAAGATTTTGTAATTATAAAATAATAACCATATAATTAAGTTAACTTCTCTGTTGCCTTCTCAGGCAGGCCTGGACTGGAGGACACTGTCAACAGGAATGAACTGTTCCCAGGAAGATGTGGATATGAACTTGCTTCGCTATGTACACACAGCTCAGCCTGGAGCTCACACACAAGACTTTTTCGTCTTTCATCTACAAGACGGAAAGAACCGTTCCCCTGCACAACACTTCTACATCTCACTCAAGCAGCTTGAGAAAGGTTATCTGTCTAATGTTTTTAATCTTAGCAAGAAATTATGCTATATCTTATATACATTAAAATGGCTCATGTAGATTTTTACAATTTTTGTTCTCCAGGAGACATAGCACTGTTTGTAAATCCGGTGAGAGCTAGCCGTGGAGAGCATGTAGTGATTACTACAGATGTCTTGCTGGCTGTAGACGGCACTGAAAAGCCAGAAGAGCTGCTCTATGTGATCACTATGCCTCCAGTACACGGTCATATGGAGTACATCAAACACACAGGCATTCCCATTCACTCTTTCACCCAGCTGGATGTAGTGGCTAATCTGGTGTGCTACGTCCATGACAACAGAGCTACTTCAACTAGAGAGACGGTGCAGTAAGGACAATTCTTGTTTTGCTTTTTTGATGTCAATTTGAGACAGTTGTATATCGGGGTTAATCGGATTATTAAAGGAAAAATCTAACCTGGAAGATGTATATTAATCTTTTGAATTATTTATTTCAAATGACCTTTGTGATCTGTGAACTGACATTAGATATATTTTGTAATGAAATTCAGAGTTTACTTTTTGTAATTAACACTCGTCAATTTCAGTGACAGTTTGCCTTGCTTTCACTTTGGTTACTAGTTTTTTTTACATTACCCACAATGCTGTTCATCTATCTCCTTTCTATTTAAAAACACCGATGCAGCATTACATTATTCCTTAGATATGCCAAATACTTAAGGATCCAATGCTTCCACTTGCATAATAATATTGCTGTCAGTTCCATTGCATTCATTGTACTATAATGATCTCATAGATTGCTACATAGTTGATCAGAGTCTCTGCCTTGCATCCTGAAATTGACTCCAGCATTTGCTTTGAGTCCAGTGAGGTGTTTATCTTTTCTGTTAACAGCATCGTGTCCCTGACTTATGGGTTTGTTGAATAATTCCAGATCTCACATGTGTGGACAGAAATAGAAATCTAGACTTGTTAATTTATTTTGTGTGTGCCTCTGAGGGAATAACGTATGGTGTTTGCAAATTCTTTGTTTACATCTTGGCTTTTCTAAATTGTTTTTAGATTTGTCATCAGTAATGGAAAATCCACACGAAACGGTACTCTGGAGATTTTGGTGGATATGACAGACAGAGTTCTCCCTACACTAGTGCAGAAGGCTGGTCTACAGGTTCCTCAGGGTTCCACCATTACTATCACCACAGATAACTTGCACCTGTCTGACCCAGATACCCCACCTCATTCCCTGAGCTACATACTGGTGCAGCCCCCACAGTATGGTCAGATTATTGTTAAAGGTTTCCCCATAGCTCCTGGGAGCAACTTCACCCAACAGAACCTAGAGGACCTGGATGTTGCTTACAGACACTCAGGTGGAGATTCTCAGATTGACCACTTTACATTCACTGCTGCTGACAGCACGTCAAGAGGCATCCTATTGAAAGGGAAAGTGCAGACTGAGCCAGTCTTCTTTTCTATACAGGTGTGTGGAGTTGAGTGTGAATTTTTGGTGGAAAACAAATGTATTTTTGACCATAAATGTGTGTGTGTGTGTGTGTGTGTGTGTGTGTGTGTGTGTGTGTGTGTGTGTGTGTGTGTGTGTGTGTGTGTGTGTGTGTGTGTGTGTGTGCGTGTGTGTGTGTGCGTGTGTGTGTGTGTGTGTGTGTGTGTTCAGATTGAAACATTAGACCAGTCTGCTCCAAGTGTGGTGGTGCTTGAGACTCTGTGGAAAGTGGAGCTTCTAAAAGATGGACGTTATGGAATCTTTATCTCATCCAGAGAATTAAAGGCGCAAGATACAAATGTTGCAGATGAGAACCTCATCTTTCATATACTTAGAGCTCCTTACTTTGGATACTTGGAGAATATCACCAATGGTAAGAAGCTGATGTACAACAGTTACACAAGAAATGACTATAATGTCTGCTTATAATGAAGCTCAAGCTTAAGAATACGAAAGAGTGCAGACTGTGTAATGGTGCACTGAGCGTATAAGTGATTGACCTATTTCACCATCAGACTTCCTGTTGTGTCTCCAGGTGTTTTTGTGCATCAGACGTTCACTCAAAGGGATTTGAACAAAAGGAATATTCTGTATATAATTAACCTTTCCCTTGAAGCATTAAGTGACAGTCTGGAGTTTGCAGTTTCTGACCCACTGGGCAACACTGGATCATCTCACAAGTAAACGCATGCTAAAAAGTCTTCTTATACAGCACAAACTCATAATGAAGGCTAGCATTCATAACAACATAATGCACACATTTGCACAGACATACTTAATTTTTTTTACACACATTGCCCTGTAAATATAACCAGCACATATTTATTTACAATTACAGCATTTGGCAGACGTCCTTATCCAGAGTGACGTACAAAAGTACATAATTTATCTGTGTCTTATCTTTATTTTCACCTCTGCCTTATCTTTATTCCCTAACTTTATTATTATCCTTATCTGTATTCCTTATCTTTACTCCTTCATTTTGTTCTTTTCACTAACATTGGCTAATTTTTTAGGACAGTCGTACAAAGCATTTCACTCCATGTCGTACTTTGTATGATTGTGTATGTGACAAATAAAATTAGAATTGAAATTTAAATATTCACGTATTCTTGTGCACATACTACCTGCCATAGCTTTATTAGTTTGTCGTACATACATATTTATCTGCACTTGTACATTTTCTTAATTTCTACTATATGCACTTCTGTCTATCTATCTATCCATCTATCTATTCAGAAGGAAGCTGTAATTCCAGCTGCCTGTGAGGTGAATTGCAATCGTAATAGAAACAGAAAAAAAATTCTTCTTCCCACAAAGCCATGTCCTTGAACCTATACGTGCCTTGAGATTGGCTTTTTCAGGAAAAGAGGCAAAGCTAAACACCTTTTTTCCCTGAGCTCCTTTTCAGGCTAGAAACAAAAAAGCAGAAGATAGCAAATCAATATTGCAAATCACTGTTTTTAAAAATTATATAGAAATGATAACAGGTCTACATATTTTACAGGTCTAAATCACCATGCAATGTTGAAAACAGCACCTCCAAGCTGTAATAAGTGAAAAAACTTCAATGAACATCAATGTTCATCATGTTATGTCTGTTTCTCTATCTGTAGATTAGAGTTCAGCTGGGCCAGTGTAGAGCTGACCAAGACAGAGTTACGTGTGTGTGAAGGCAAAGGACCACTCTCTCTTACTGTTCAGAGGAAGGGCAATATGCAGGATTCATCATATGTAACTCTCAAGGTAAAAAAAAAACCCAAAACAGTAGACCTCTATTTTTATTCAGTTGGAAAGGGAAGGTGCACAATAATAGTGACGCGCACTACTTCATTATTACCAATAGGAATAATGGGGGTTTATGAAAACATGAAAATGTAAATGGACAAATGATCTCTAAGCCCACTTATTTTACATAGTTTTATGACTATATCCATTTCACTCATCAGGTAAAGGAGCTAACAGCAGCTATAGGAAAGGATTTCATATCAGCTCCATCGACTCTGATACAGTTTGATCCAGGTGCATTTGCTTTTTTCTCTATAAAATCCTTCTACAGCTACTGCATCAATGCCTTGTTAATAGTAATATACCAAATACCAAAAGAATGAAGGTTAAAAAGACTTATTTGAGTTATGTGCGTGTGCAGGTGTTAGCAGTCGGGAGTGGAAGGTGGAGCTTGTGCAGGATTTTTTGGAAGAGGCTGAGGAGATGTTTGAAGTGACACTGAATTCACCAGTAGGTGCAATACAGAGAGGAAACAACAAAGCTGTCATTACGATAATGGACAACAAGAACGGTGAGCTCATAAACTAATATTAAAGTACCAAATAGATTTTATGGCCTAATATGACCCACTTTTATGACGCACTCTTTACCATTTCATAGGCAACTAAATATGTACATTTCCAAACTTTTAGACATTTACAAATCAGTGCTCATTTAGATCCTGGCTGCTTCCACAGGACAGTGTGCTGAGAAACAATTCCCCAGAGGCCCAGATTTTCAGGGTAAGGAGTTCCAAGCAGGGCCCTACCCCAAACATGGTTCCATCCAAATAGAGACTTTACCTGTCACATTAAGGGATGTGCCAGAGGCTGCAAGAGGTGACAACTTGCCTGAAGTTATTTCTCCCATTTCCAAGAAAAGACTAAGACCCAATGGCAATGGAAAGTCTGTGAGTTGGTATTATTATATGGAAACGTGTGTGTCCCATAGGCTACGTATACCTTGTCATTTGTGTAATTGCTTATCTTCACACACAGATTCGACCCTCTTCAGTCATTAGGAGTGGATCTGATGTTCTTTACACTGTAAGTCAATGTACCATGTAATAGTATATTAGTAAATACCACAAATACCACTTATATATGCATGCAGTTCAATTTTATTTGTATAGTGCTATGGTCATTGTCACAAAGCAGCTTTACAGAAATATATAAATTCAGGATATAAATGTATTGATAATGAGCAAGCCACAGGTGATGGTGGAAAAACTGAAAGAGGTGGAAAGAGAACATGAGGAAGAAACATTAAGAGGAACCAGACTCAAAAAGAAAAACCCATCTTCATCTGGGTGGCACCAGATAGTAATATTATAATAATTTCCCCTCTTCCCTTCTTCTTTGATCCAAATCGAATTGTAGTCCTAAAGCCATTATTTCAGTATGTTCGTACCAGTGTTGGAATTCAGATTTATATCATTAATAAGCAACACAAATGTGGGAGTAGCAAGAAAAACTTCTTGAGATGTCAAGCGGAAGAAACCAATCGCAAAAAATTAACCCATCTGTTCATACATCATTAAAATGATATTTTAAAAAAGTCAAAAATAGTTTGGATTTTGGTCTACACTGTATTGCAGTATCATGGAATAATGTCACTGACAGTGGAAGATGAAACGTCAGGCTTGAAGTCTGGAAAGAAGGCTCAAGTGCAGGTAACCAGTAGAGGACAGCAGCGTTCCCTCTCAGCCCAAAGCTCAAGCCACCTTACAGCACTTTCTACAAATGACCGGAGTGGATCAGCTCCTCAGGTATAAATCCGGTGTTGACCCTTTATAAGATTAGAATTCAGTACATCTGTACGCAGAGTATTTATTAGCCCAAAGTAATCAAGGTCTACGTGGTTATGTGCTCAGTATATTTTCTCTAGGCCTGAGTCTATGGTCTGCACTCCGCAGCTGGCAGGTTTTCTCCATTTTAATGCAAGCTTAGGCCAGCTCCTGCACTGTAATGGGATATCCTGGAAACCTTGGGCTTCTACAAATGAGGTAATCAGTCGAAGACAGACAACATAGACCATACTTTGTCCCATTGCATGTAATATCTACATCAAATTTAATTTCATCTCATTCTTTTGAATAAATTAAATGGATTTTGTAAAATTGGTTAAGTTTTTCTTTACTCTTCCAGGCTGTGAATGCACAGAAGTGTCCGCAGGGGTGGACTTATCATAGCCACCATTGCTATCTTCTGAGCACAGAGAGGAAAGCAACATGGAGCAATGCTGCCAAGGCCTGTCGAGAAAGGTGAGAGCAAAACAATAACCCACAACAGATATTACATTTCACATTCTTTCTGCATCGTGTCATGAACTTCATTTGTTATTTCACCCAGTTTCCAAGGCAGTCTTGTTAGTGTGCTGTCAAAAGCTGACATGGATTGGCTTTGGGACTTCAGTGAGAGGAAACCTTTCTGGATTGGTAATTTGTTTGGAACTTCTTATTTAAATCTATGCAAATTGTGAACATGTCTGTGTTAAATTGCTTACTATGGGCCACTTGTGATAACTGTGCAGGACTGAACGATCGGGCGAAAAAAGGCCGGTGGGAGTGGGAGGATGGAGAGCCCGTTACTTACACCAACTGGAGGCGTGGTCCACCCCGAACCGGATCCAAGAACAACAGGAAGTGTGTTTTGGTCTGGAGGAAGACAAAATGGCAAATCCGAGATTGCAAGTCTGGAAAGGGGCACCATTTTGTGTGCTATGTGAAAACATGAGCTGCTACTGATTACTAAATAATTCATACCCTCTTGTTAGATCTACTTGTTTACGTCATGATTAAGACCATCCAGTATGATGGCTCTTATGGTCCACCATGAACTGTGAATCACACTTGGAAGGTAAATGGTGACGTATTAGTCTTCAAGTATAACAATATTTAGAGAGACACTGTACACTATAAAGACTGTATATGATAAGAATATCAGAAATATGGTAGCGGATAAAGACACAAGTACCTCAACTGTGCAATGTATCTTTCATAACCAGATCTCACACACCGTAATGACTTGTAATTAAGAGCAGGACTGCAATACTGTAAATGTAAACTGTCCTAGATACATTATTTCACATATGTATGTGTGTACAGTGAGGGAATGTTTGAGCAATTTATAGTTTATGTAACCACTACATATATATTTTTAATATACTGTCCTATCAATCTTATTTTTAGATATATCTTTGTTTATGAATAAATAGTTTTGTTCCTATTTATAATTACAATGTCAAACAGCATTAAGCATGTTCATTTCGAATGGATGTATGCACTGGAAGTATTTTAAAATAACAGGAAAAAAATGTCTCTGAATGCCTATATCCTCTTATTGTATTTGTATTATATACCTCAGTATTAGATTTAAACACATTATAGACTTGATGTACTCAACACAGAACCTGCTCAGGTTGAACCTCACTGAACCTTAAGTGTTATGAAATCCCTTTAAAGCCATCAGCACACTGAAGCAGTATCATGTTCAGATGAAAATCATTTATTAAACATTTGTTGGTCAGTAGAAATGAAGCAATGACATACAAAAAGAAATTACATATAAAATAAGCCAACTTCGGTTCTGTTTACATACAAAATAAGGCACTGTTTTATTAGTGTCTGCCTAGTAAAATGTACAAAATGCAATGGTACTTAAACAAAAATAAAATATAAAAATGTACATTGTGTTCAAGAAAAAAGAAAGGCTTTCAAAATAAAACTGTACAGTGTACCCATCTATTTTGGAGCAAGTTAAAAATTACATACAAGCAAATCTTTTTGTCATAACCTCTATAACAACAATTTCTAAGGGTCCAGTTCACTATAAAAAAAAGTGCAACCTTGAATTGATCGACTGAAGGAAAAATAATGTGTGCTTTAGTACGCAAGTCAGTGTTTTTGCTTCCTGTTTCTACACTCAGAGCAGCATGTTTAACAGGCAGACACATGGGAGAAAATGCAGTTTAGTGCATGTAGGCTTAATGGACATACTGAGAACTCCGATAAAAACCCAGTTCAACTACAGCCAAGATAATAGAAAACTATGTAAACTCAGTAAGGGAAAAAAAATCATTAAGCAGGATCGGCTTTATTTAAAAAAAAAAACAAATCGACAAAATATATTTTAAATCATTTCCCATTCCAAAGAAGACCATCATACATAACAGAAATAAATCAGCATCAATACATTTAAAATCACCGTGTTCTTATCCAGTTGCACTGGAATCGTCCCGAAACACACTGATACAATCAGAGCAGCTCTTACATGCCTTAGGTTTGGTAGTTCGTAGTCTTGTGCTTCCTACATCCGGATTTTCATGTTAAAATATAGTGACTGAAAAGCAAGAGTCAAGCAATGAGAGCTCTTTCATTATGGCTCATAAATGTGCTATAGCAGAAATGTCTGGTGAATTGTTCCTCGAATGGATCTGATGCAAAATAAAAGGTGAGCAAAGATGGCAGAGCATACAGTAGGTGACTCAGGTCTTTGTCTGTGTGGCTGAAGTCTTTGGCACTAGGTCCATTAAAATCATCTGTTAAAAAAGCAATAGAAAATAGTCTTTTACATTTGTGTATGTATTGTAAATAAATACATTTTATGTATTATTATTATTATATTATTATGTTTATCCTCCATACATTGGGGAAATGAACACATTTTAGTAAAATGTCCTCTAAAATCTTTCATGCAGAGTATATACGGTATTATGTATATTTATTTTGAACTAGCCTTTAAGAATGCCTTTAACAAAAGAAGAAGAACGCACTGAAGTCATTCTCATGGTAGGAACAGGAAGCTGTCTCAAGGTTGCATTGGAAATACAATTACATGAATATTACCAGATGTCTTAACACAAATTCGTCATGAGCGGGAGAGACGACGGCATGTGTGTTTACAAAGAAATGCTGATCACCAAGAGGAGGTTTTGTAAATAAAGTTTAATTTTGCGGGGGAAAAAAAGAAAAGAAAAAAAAAATGGTTCATTTCCCCTAAGTATAAAAGCTTTTGGGGCAGGATTTATATGCACATATACATACACACATCAAGTAATCTTTACCTTTATGTCTGGTGGGATTCATGCTGGGGGTCATAGGAAGCCATGTTCATCCAGTCCTTTTACAGACACAGGATTCCATTTTACGATGGGTTTAGTGCTGGTATGGGCTGAAAAAGAGGATGTTTTGTGGTTAAATTTAAAGTCTGGTCTGTTACATGAAGATAGGATGTGAAAAAAATCATACTACATAGTAATAATACCTGTTTCTTTCTTGGTTCTGGATAGATCTGGGATCTTGATGTCTGCAGGAGATGGGGATGCCCTTTCGCCGTGATCGCTCTCGCTAGACGACGTGTACTCTCCTCTTTTAGAATCTGCTGCTGCATGAAGAGCAGATCTTTTCTTATGGTACTTAGCCCGGTAAGTGTCTGTCATGCAGCTATCGACAGAAAAGTAGGTGGTGGGGATTACATACTCTCCTTTGACAGTGGAATCGAAGCAGCAATCAGGGTTGCTGGGACACTTGTCCTCGCTCTCGCTGGCAGACAGATCGTTCCTCTCTTGGTCGGACGAGCCGGATTTAGAGCTGCTGTCTGATGAAGAGAGCATATTTAGCTCAGAATTCTCAAGCCATATCCCTGAGCTCATATTTGACAAAGTCACTGCTTTGTAGGCCGGAGATTTGGGTCTCGTTTGAGCAGAGTCTTGGATCAGACCTATCTTGTTATCAGATCTCATGAATTGGGGTTTAGGGGGTAATGGTGGAGCTGACGACTGTGAAAAGCTCTGGGCTTGTTGGTGAGGAACAAGTGGAGGCACATCAGATTGAGATAAAGAATCCTCCTGCTCTGATACAGGACCGGCCAAATCATCAGAGCTGTTCCACTCAGAGCTGCTTGTTTTGCTTAATAATGCAGTCCCACTACTTCCGTCTATTCCGTCCAAGGGACTTCTTCTGTTTTGTCTAGAATACAAACAACATAACATTTAGTCATGGCATTTAATTTAATAATTTTCTGTTAGCCATAACAAAAGACCTACACATGTGGACAATAGATAAACAAAATAAACTGAATGCGTGTTTCAGAGACAAAACATTATTTTAACCTTCACCAATGCTTTACCTGGGAATATATTCATGTTGTTTTCCTCGCAAGTCACCTATAAAAAAGAAAATAATCTAAATTAGATTCTTACCAAGTTGTTCAAATTCCTTAAGAAATGACAGCAAAGCATACAGGGTAGTTATAAGCCAGCCACTTAGTCACTACAAATAATAAATAAATAAACAAATAAACAAACAGAAAACATGATTCCACTTTACTGCAAAACTCCATAAAATAAACAAAGTAAACAATTAATTACTGAGGAAACAAATTACCAGCAGTTTACCAGTGTAAAGGTTTTTTACCAAATCTAAACTGCCTCAAAGTTTCAGTATTTCTCCTTCTAATGAGTCGTTCACACATACATCAGCTCACAGTGACAAAGCGACCTGTCAGTGAAAACTGTCAGTGAAAGTTGGTGACTAGATGCGAAGGCATGTCCAAGGGTACCACAAAGTAACGGAAATGAAGACAGTAGCATCTGCGTGGAAGAACCCATTTTTATAAACAAATGTCAAATCGTTTCATTTTAGCAACAAGATTGTTTTGAAACTAGAATGCTAGTTGCATCACCCACTGATGGACGTTACTATGGCAACATCTAAACGCCTACTTCATAATACAGCGGGTGGAGACCTGCAGCAATGACACCATTGTATGAGTGAATGTAGCAGAAGAGACATCATCTAACAGAGCAGCAGAAAAATGTGAACACAAATACAGCCACCAGAGGGCGCTCAGGAACCAGCCAAAGCGCTGCTGACGAGTGCGAACACTGCAGATACACTACACTACACCCGAAGTGGACTGGAATACAATACAAATGGACAAATAGAACACATACATATATATATATATATATGTATATGTATATATATATATATATATATATATATATATATATATATATATATATATATATATATATGTATATGTATATGTTAATTTAAATCCTAAATTGTTTTAATAATGTGAAATGTGTGTAAATGATATCGTGAATGCAATATAATTTCTACTCATCAGTGCAATAGAGTTTTTTTGTCCTGGACACTGAACAAACAAGGTACAAAAATGAGTGGTCTAGAGATACGTCTGATAAAATAAAAGTATACAAAAACAAAAATATGTGGGAGGGGAAAAAAGCACTACATGGCCAGCATTTGAGCAGGATGGTACGAGTTCTCCCTAGAGGTGCAGCCTGCAAACCCAGAGACGTGAAACTGCACTAGCCTGCGCGACAGAGATGTGATGTGTCAGCACACTGCTTTCCCCCTCCTTCTGCTGTTATTATTTTCTCAGTGCATTAATAGCCAAGTCTGTTTCAGCCAGCACATGATTATGACAAGGCTTTAGACCTCTTATTGGGCTCTTCTTTTACCTCCTTCTTCCGAGCCGTTCATGTTTAAGCTCCTTGTGTAGGATCTCTAACTGAAAGTCACAACCTACAGTGATAGCAACAGATATAATGCTATTAACAGAAAACAAAATACGGACGAAAACAAAAATATCTTTGCAATTGTGCAAGTGAAAATTTATGAAAATAATTTGTGGATTGTTTTTTTTTTGCTGATTGAAGGCTCACAGGCAGTAGGTTTCCCCTATTAGTTAAATAAAGCTGTTATACTGCAGACATAGACAGAAGTACAAACTGAGATATGATCACGGTGTTATTAATCACAGAACAGTCGCACTAACAAATATTTCTATAGATTCTGAGAGCTTAACTTTGTATTTTCTGGTAAGGCCAAAAGTTCCACATTTTTAAGTCAATCACATGTCTAGGCTGCTCATCAATTTTATAAAGAAAGGGCCATGATACTATAGGAAAATAATCCACTTTGGGTAAGTACTACATTGTTCTATAACAGCATTACTGAGCGTCTTTATATTCCTCCTTCAGCACAACTAGGTTGTTTCATTTATATTTATTGATAAACACCACAATATGCTTTTTACCCATCTGTATACTCCATGGCCAGAAGTACAGACACCTGACCATTACACCCATGTGTGCCTGCTGAACATCCCAATCCATATTCCAGGTCTTTCCTATTACAATTAAATCTCTTCTGAGAAAGCTTTCTCCTAGATTTTGGTGCGTGTCTGTGAGCCTTAGTGAGTTCAGGCACTCGTGCTAGATGAGGAGGTCTGGGGTGCAACTTCTGACCGATCAGAAGCTAGAATACAACAATGAAGCAGAGAAAACATCTACAGTACAGTTTGAGACATGATCTCATCTACACTGCCCCTGTGAGGCAGTTCCTTCATTCATGTGTACACATCTTCACTGAACACCGCCCACAAGCCACAACATTGATATTCTAATGATAGGCTCACACCTGGAGAAGCATTAATTAAGGACATAAATATATCATGTGACGAGAAGGGCCTGCGGCAGTGCTCCAGGCAATGTGGGAGCTTAAGATAGACCGGCTGGAAGGGCAGGGCTATGGGTGGTACAAGCGAAGCCATAAATCAGCGCTGGGCTGAACTGGAAGAGTGAGATCACCTCCAGTGTCACGGCTCAGCTCACTGTCCAACACCTGTTTTGTTAACGTAGTCATACTTAAATTCAGAAAAAAAAACAAACAAACAACAAAAAAGCCAGATAACATGGAAAGAAAATTTAACACGATCTTAGCTCCTAAATTGTAAACCGTCTCTTCGCATTGATTTACAATTGTAACAATTTGAATGACAAACTAGCACAAGCTACTGTTCTTCAAAAGTGCAGAAAATGTAACTGACCTCCGACTTAACCGAGATATATTTGGAGGCCAAATGCTATAACGAATCACGTGTCACTAGCAATTTGGTCAGAAGAAATTCTGTTCCAAAAACAGCCATCACTACAAAGCTACAATGAGCAGCTCTCAGCTAGATCAGATTGCTGTCAGATACACGGATCGAGTTCGACTTATAATAATTTTTTGCACACGCTTTTTTTTTATTATTAGAAACAGATCCCATTTAAATGTTAAGATGCAATACTAAAATCACCCCCAATAAAGGCTATGTCTATTGAACAGGATGAACTTTCAGAAGTTCCTGCTGACGTGACCTTTAGCTACAGCTGGTGGGACACAAAGTGCAGCTCTCAGCCAGGAAAGTAATGAGCGCAGCACCGAGCTTAAACAAATGTAAGCGAAACACACAGCAGTTAGTATTTGAGAAAAGAAATCACAAGAACAAGCAGCTTTCATGTAAACATCCTCTTAAAAAAGAAAAGTTAACGCACTGACGTACCGTAGCCTAACAAAGCTATGTCCAGACAGCTAGACTGTACCTTTTTTCACGGGACAAATGATTACAACACCGTAAACAAACAAAAAAAAATTGGACTCAAGTTTATATACATTTATTTTATATTCAGTTGTCTGAAAATGTAATCAGATATTTGTGTTTGTGCAATTTTCGAGTGGTTTCTGACAAGAACGCAAACAAAAGCTACATGCGAAGGCAAAACGAGGCAGAAACTTCATTATATATTTTGAACTCTTTAGATTCTGTAATGTTCACTGGTGTTCAGTTTTTAATGCATTTTAGGACAAGAGAAATACAACATTAAAATGGGTTTTTATTTATCCACTGTGTAGATGTGATTAAATGTATGTTTAAAAAGGAGAGACTCCATAAAGGGGATAGTGAGTCATACTAACTGTGTATTTCTGCACAGTACAAACATCAGCTAAAAAATAAAAGTAAAATAAATAAATACAAACTGATCATTTTGATTCATATGATATTGCATCATGAGAACCGGCTTAATTTTATTTATTTACATTTTTTGCGTAATATATAGTATATATAGTAAATTTTGTTCATGGCATTATAAAAATGATAAATTAATTAGTTTCTAAAACTGAATATGCATTTTGATATAAAAGCTTATATCCAAAATCTCCGTTGATGCGTCACTGCTAAAAGGACCAATGCCGATATAATGATCAAATTCAGCTACAGTGTAAACAAATGAATTCACTTGTACTAGAGTTACAATATCTAAAATTGGATTTCAACACAAATCAGATTTGCTACAAAAACCCGCTCGATACTGTGAATACGGTCAATCTCAAACAGCTGAATGCATTAATGTACTTCTGCAGCTTTAAACACAGGATCCTGTAACACTCAGCAGAATGAACACGGTGAAACTCACACTGCGGACACAAAGGGCCTGAACGGGTGCCAAATTGACCTGTCGATACAATCTGCAAAATGGAACAGAATAAAACAGGAAGGAGGAACACGAACCACACATCCATATCAACATCAAACATGCCAGAACACTGCAAGAACTGCTGAGCCTACACGCCTACTGAGTGACATCCATGCAGTTTAGGATGAACTGCAGAATTGTCAATGTTTATTCGTATGATCCACTTCAATGTTCATATCAAATAAATGAACATCTCACAGAAGATACAGAGAACAAAGCTTAGAGGTCAGCAAACAGCTAACATGTCCGTGGGTACAGTGGCACTTCCAGGCCAGCATGAGGTCAGCTCGAAATGCTGCTCTTTCCGCTTCAATTCATCAACTCTTAACTGTTACATAAAAAACCTTTAACAGGACACAAACATGGAAATCTCAGTACCGGGACTAACGCTTTTCTGACTGGTGTCACCACATTTAACACATCAAGTCATATGGAATGTGATCATGGGGAAAATCAATAAACAAAACAGAGACACTGCAAAACATTTTTTTTTTAATTTTCATGTGGGTTTAAATGTCACCTTCCTGACAGTCCTGCGCTTGTCATGTTCTGGCTAGCGTGGGCACAGCTGCGCAGCACCATTCTGCTTCTCTGCAGGACTGACACAGCAGTAACAAACAGCCGACTGCCCTGCACTGCCATTCTGCCATACAGCAAACGTTTCTTTGTCTTAGTTGTTTACTTTCTGCTAGTGAGTAGGTTGTGTTCCTGCCTAATCTCTACGAGGATGAATGATATCTTTATTGTGAGCCATGTGCCAGGATGACCAGACAGGGCACAGGCGCGCGCGCGCGCACACACACAGACACACACACACATTCCTGCTGCATCCTGTCCTCTCACACACCATCCCTCACTTCTTACAGAACCTTCGAGGCAAATTTCCTAATGACATTAATCTTAAAACTAAGCTTACCCTTCACTGTTCTAGGAAATATGCACTAAAGTACAACTTTTTATTAAACACAGTTCCCTTTGTCACTTTATACAACGTGCAATATGCCACTAATGGTTTTATGGTCTGTGCAATATATAGATGCTCAAAATACATTTCAATAATCAAGGCAATACAAGCATGTGCACTCTTGTTAATATTTTACAATGTACTCATTGTTTATTTATTTGTAATTTCATTCATTTTCATTCCTGTTATGTTTCTCTGTGTTGCCACACTATTGTCACGGGACACAACAAAATTTTAAGTACCTCTAATCTCATCAGATCTTATGCACTTACCTAAAGAAAGTGGAGTGTGTGAACCGTCTGCCTTGGAGTCCTCATACCTCCGTAGGTAATCTTGGTCCCTAAGAAGCACATAATTAATTGACTGAGTGACAAAACACAATAGCTAAACTCCTCATGTGGATTTCTCTCAGTGTAATATTGCAGGTTACAGGTTTCCCCCCCACACCCTGGCTTTCAAGAGCTTTCCAAGAGCTTACGCTCACAAACCCATTGATTCACGTCAGTGGAATGTGATGACCACCTCTTTACCCTTTTTCTCACCACGGAAACTTTTTTTTAACTATCACTTTTTTAAATCTATCACTGTAGAGGTATTTAAGAACGGCTTAAATGACACGTTATTCACGGTCAAATTACAGACCAATAAAGACTAGAACTAAAACCTAACGTATTAATTTCCACTTCTTTTCCATTCACGTGACGACACGGCCATTTTCCAGTGAGAATAATAGTATGTTATCAATACTAAGCTAAAAAGTAACAAATGCTTTTATTTCATTAAAGCGTACATGTTACATTCCCAGTAAATTACCAGCACAAATGTGAAACCATGAAAATGTAGGTGAAATAGCAGGAACATTAAACATGCATCTGAATACACGGACAACATCTGAATACACAGAAAATGCTGATTTGATGTGATGTGCTCGGAGGTTTATATTTCTGTGCCACTTATTTCACTTCAAGCATTTTAAATCGAGGCTTTAATTAGGTGGCCTTTAAAGGTTTATCATCATTTTATCTGTGGAAGGTTGCCAAGCACCACAGACATTCAATTTCAATGAGTGAGTCTGTAAAGGACTGCAACAGCAATTCTCCTCATCGAGCTTGACTGCAGGAAGAGAAAGCTTGCACAAAGCTACAGCACTTCAGCACACTCAATAATCTGATGTCTGGATGGAGGTGAATTAGTTGTTTGGGTTTAGAAAAAAGGAATCATTGGCAAACAAACAAACAGACAGGGAGAGTGGCATGCAGACAGACGCACATGCAGACAGACATGCAGAAAGAAGCTGAAGCACATGCAGGCAGACATGCAGACAGACGCACACGCAGACGCAGACAGACGCTGAAGCACATGCAGGCAGACATGCAGACAGACGCACACGCAGACGCAGACAGACGCTGAAGCACATGCAGGCAGACATGCAGACAGACGCACACGCAGACGCAGACGCAGACAGACGCTGAAGCACATGCAGGCAGACATGCAGACGCACATCCAGACAGAGTCCTCAAAGTGTCCTCCTTTGCCATGCATTACTCTAATATAATGATGGTGTTCCCAGCTCAGGAATGGTTAGGCCATACAGATATCTTGCACATGTTTGGAGGTAGTGGCTTACTGGTAGTTTAACAAGTCTTTGGGATATTGATCAGATTTTTTTAATTGTACAAAATCATGAGGATTAGCCCATTTATTCAGTACTACAGTCTGCAACACTCAATAATATAATAATATAAAAATAAGCCTCAATATGTCAGCACATTTCAATATATGGAAAATGCCATGGGGAGGCTTGTGTCTATACGCTTACCCAGTTAATTTGTAGTTTCCAATTCAATATAGCTGATTTGCGTAGCGCTTTGCACAATCTGAAATTTTAAAATTTATTTACTACTTATTTCTAACATGTATCCCTAATGAGCAAGCCTGAGGTGATGGTGGCAGGGAAAAACCTCCCTGAACAGGTCAGAACAGGCTCAGAAGGGAACCCATCCTCACTTGGGTGACACTGGACAGTAAATAATGTAAATGTAAATAATGTCATTTCTACAACAGTTGTTTACTTTTGAGATAAACTTTACCAGGGCAAAAATAGTTTTAACTAAAATAGATTTAAATGAACACGTTAGAGAAAGCGGTGTTCTAACCCACTAACTGAGTGAAGGACACCATTCCTACCACCAGTACAAGAGTACAGTGTGAGAATACGGTTAGATTAACTAGACTAACTAGAAATTAAAGTATATAAAACAATTAATATAAACTAACAAGTTCCAAAATTTCATTTTCACTCTGTCAGGTAAGAAAAGAAATGGCGAAAGAAACACAAACAGCCAAACTTTCTCACCTCAGTAGGTGTAAATCAGGGACACGTCGGAGCTCTTTTGCACCGACGCTGTCCACTACAGGAGAGTCTAGACTAGCCGAGCCGTTGCTGAGCCTGTCGCTACTCTCATAGCCAGATTCCATTCGCTGGTTCTTCCAGTTTTCCTTTTTGAGTGTTAAGTGGTTAACTGTGCCTTTAGTCCTTTCCCTTTCACGGCTTTCTGCTTCCAGGGATGTCCGGCTGCCCAGTTCGTGCCGCTGCTCATCCTCGTAAATAGTCATCAAACTTTTAGGTTTACCATCTTCACGTGCAGTCCTAGGTTCCCGCTCGTAAGGCATTCGCTTCTGGCCAGAAAATTGCTGTCCCAGGCCAGGGAGATGGTGCTCAGTGTCGTTGCTCAGTATGCTGTCGACATTGAGGACCTCCCGCATGGGCTTCCAACCGCGGTTAGCATGAGTGCGTGGGGCTCCGTTAGGCCGCTCTCTCGACTCATAACTGCTGTCTGTATCGTAACCGTTTGAGAAATTGTTTCTCGAGGGCAGATTGCAGGACGGAGGCTGAACTGGGATGCGAGGCTGAGAATGTGAACGTGGTGCATGAGCCACACGCCTGTCCGTGCGGGGCAAGCGCTCTGCCCGAGTCGGACCTCTGCCCTGACTTCTATACAGCCGAGACTCTGTGTTTTTAAATCCGTTCTCAGGAGGAGACAGTGATCGTGAGTAGGATCTCTCTGATGCTGTGTCTGGGAAGAGAAAAAGATCATCATTACTAAAAGATGTAAATAATAATTTACTGTGCTGTTAACTTTTTTCAATAACTGAACGAACATTTTAAAATCTTTTAAAATGACAAAACCGATGGTTTTATTAGTACTGCGTAGTGTGAGTACATCATGTACAGAAAGCATGGCTTTTCTCCCTCACTGAACGTGGAAGGTTGACTCTTTTTTGGTGTGAACAAGGCTGAATTAATCTACAGGCTTCTTTAGATCTGGTGTAAGGATAATACACAATGCTTTGATGCCATTGTTTTGCATCTCAGTCTGAACGTACAAGGCTGGTGGCAGACGAGCAGGCTAAGACCATTAGTAAGTCTTTAGATACAGTGACCAGAAAAAATACGTAAAAAAATCAATGCGAGTGTGTATATATCTCTATGGGTATGGACATGAAATAAATGTGCGTTGAGAGACACCGTTTATAAGTGGAATACACCTTGGTAGTACAAGGGAAATACGTGCAGGTTTTATGTCGACTAATTGTCTGAGAAAACAAAAAGGATGGAAACCATTATAAGGACAAAGTTGGAATAATCACACACACACACACACACACACACACACACACACACACACACACACACACACACACACACACACACACACACGTAAAAGCTGTACATGTTCCCATCCAAACTCATAAAAACATTTCAGTGAAGCAGACAGTAGAAAAGAACAGGAGTAAGTATAGCACGATGACAGTTATGTGATATTATATGAGACTTATCGTCGCCTGGGACGCTGTATCAAATCACTGGATAATAAAGGACATGTTTTTTTACTCTAGCTACATTTTCCATTTAGTTATAGTTTGCTGACAAAGCTAGGTAAAGACTTTAAATCATGCTATAACTATTATTGGGTGCAGGTGTGTGTGTGTGTGTGTGTGCATGCGTGTGTGTATACAAGATTGCATTTAATACTAAAATTTGACAGACTGTCATATTATTACTATTGACTGATGCAACATGTGGTCAGAATTACTCAGACTTGAATTTATAGTGAGAATAGAAATCATAATAAACATCTATGAGATGGATGTGTACGACATATTGGGTACGGGGAAGGATTTCATCCGAAATTCCATCCAAAATATCAGTACACACATTACGTACTATACACCAAAACTGACACTAGTTCCCTAATAGATGAACACAAACGTCTGCATCTTTCGAAAGAAGAGGGGAATACTTTTCTGTTTCATATCTACATTACAGCACATCAAATTCCTGGAATTCTTTTTGCAAATCTCAGCTTGTTAGGAAATTAGGGTCAGAGCACGGCCCTCTGCAGAGGTGGTTACGAGGCTTGCTCAAGATCCCAACAGAGGCAGTTTGGCAGTGAAGGGTTTGAACCCTGTAACCCAGAGCCAGAGCACTGAACCAACACTAACCTTAAAAAACAAATCATGTGAGCACCAAGTGGGATTAAACACCTAAACCTCAATCCTGGACCCTCAGATTTAAAATATCGGATGCTCTACTCTCTGGGTTGTAATGGTCCTCTGCTCAATATTGCTCTATATCTAGATACAGATATTTGTTTAGTGCTAGTGGGCTAATGGTGGCTCAGTGATTCAGACTTTGTGCTACTGATCGAATTGATGTATTTTATAAATACGTCCACAATAACAAAATGTGATATAGTGCTCATTAAAATCCCCACCATAATGCTTGAAAGCATCAGCCTACTGTATATTTGCCAATTCCTTCACTGACTAGCAAAAAAGCGTCAAGATATTGTTCAATTATTTAATATGCACATCAATATCTGGAAAACACCAAGGGGTGCCTCATATTACAGCCCCAATTGTAGCTTTGTGCATATATAAACCACTTAATATTTATATTAGCCGTTAGTCGTTAAATATCATCCTCATTAAATGAACATGTTACAAGGAGGCACTGATGCCTGCTGGGAAAAAATGCTCCATCTCACTTACTAAAAATGCATGACAGCATTCGTAACATCATTAGAAAAGCACGTTGGATACAACATAGAAGTGGAATAATGGTCTATTTCTATTCCCTGAGACCAGTGGGAGGGACCTTTTAGTGCCATAACCACACACTTTAAATCCCGTCACTCAGGAGCAACGTTCTTTTGGAGCAAAACCTATTTCCATGGTATACAATAATACTCATTATTTTCAGGTTAAAATGTACCTTTTTGTACCTGAAAACGTACTCGATTCTTTCCTTTCTTTAGTACTGTTTTTACCATCTTTGTGTGTAGTGTTATTACTGCTACTGTGTGCGTGTGTGTGTTCCATCTCACCTCTGTGTATTGGTGTTTCTGGCCTCTGCTGCGATTTATCATTGTCTCTCCTCATGATGTTAATGTTGCGGGCTTCTCTGGCTACTTCTCTGGTAAGCTCTCGCAAAAAGCCCTTTGGGTCACCGCTTACTTTTACTGGAATAAAAAAAAAAAAGTGAGAATAATGTTTTGGTTTAAAAAACAATTCAACATCATGGTACTAAACAGCTCAGACTTAAGCAGTTTAATAAGACAAGTTCAATGTGTGTGTTTTCCCTCTGCATGGATTTGGTGTTTCTACAGAACAGCTGCAAGACTTAAAGGTTTAATTTAATTAGATTTAAAGTTCATAGGAAAAGTAAAACTAATTAGACATATCCTCCGAGTTACATAGCTTACATAACTTAAACATCACTGTGTGTGTGTGTGTGTGTGTGTGTGTGTGTGTGTGTGTGTGTGTGTGTGTGAAAGAGAGAGAGAAGCTGGTCTACATGAGCTTGTATTCATATGTTAATATTTCTTCCTAGATCGAAGTTGTCGGCTTGTTTTATTGCTGCACCATTAACTCCACAAGCAGCAGCTTCATGCCTTCATTGTATATCGAACACATCTAACACTTATGGTAAGTGTTATACCAGCGGTGTCCAAGCTTATCCACAAAGGATCACTGTGGGTGCAGGTTTTCATTCCAACCAAGCAGAAGCCACGCCTGATTCCACCTGTTTAATCAGTTGTTCTTGGCTTTTAGTAGACTCTGGCGTGGCTTCTTGTTTGGTTGGAATGAAAACCTGCACCATACCGGCCCTTTCCGGATAAGTTTGGACACCGCTGGCTTACACTGAACATTACTTATACAACAGGAAGATATATCTGCTACCAGACGCTACACCCTTGAGGGTTCTGGGAAAACCTGGCAAGACTTAAAACAGATAAATGTGTGTGTGTGATGGGTGTGATTGCGTTGCTACATTCTGCTGTGTGTGGGAACAACAAGCAAAGTATTGCAGGAATGGGGACACAATTACATTTTTGCATTTAACTCAGAGAGAGGTTTAAATTGGGGGAAATAGGAGTTGTGTTGTGTGCTGACAGGATGAGTGTGTGTGCACTACATGACCAAATGTTTGGCTTCGGCATGTCTGCTAAACACTCGCACAGCCAGTCGAGTAGCATTCTTCTTTTTAAACATACTGAAGACTGTCTAACAGACTTCAAAATATGGGTCCGCAAAGGTCGTGCACCTTCCAGACTTACAGCTCCATCACACTTAAAATAGACACTTTCAAGAGCCGGGAATTGGGACGGTGCTTTGGGTTCCTCTAGTTATAAGCTTTCAGATTAAAAAAAAAGTAGCCTCTCTTCTAGTAGGAGTGAGGCAAGTTGAAAGCCTAGCGTTGTATTTTGTACCACGTATCTGCAAGAAAACTAGTTGCATTTAATACATTAGTGACTTTTCTCCTAAACGGCACAGACCCTGTAATAACCCTTGCTTGCTTTATTGGCTTTTCTGATTTGGAGCATGAACAGATACTTCAGATAGCTTGAGGTCAGAAGCGAAGGGTTAGCTGAAAGCTTTTGTTATTGGAATAATATTGACTATAATAGAGAAGGTAGAATCTGATAACAGGTAGTAATAAGAAAGGAATGTCCACTAATAAAAGAAGATGCTATCCTTCTCTATTCTTTATTGCTTTTTTTATTTATTTTTTTCTTAAATAACTCTTAAGATGCCCATGTTTCTTTTCAGCCATTCCTCTCTGCTAAAAACTTAAGGATAAGCTGAGTGGAAACAGATCACTTATCCTATTACAGACAGAAAGAACATTACCATCCTTTAAACCTTATTGCACAAGAGACAAAAAGGAAAAAAATCCTGCCCCCAGGAAGGATTTCACATTTCATTTCAAGTCCTACTTATAAAACTAAATTAAAATAGCAATGAGGAAACTTGGTATAAAAAAAAAAAAGAAAAGTAGTGTTCTCAGTGAGATTAGCAGAATTATGCCTGTTCTATTGCTTAAAATGAAAACTAATC